>NC_022032.1:12605078-12619035 GCF_000317375.1 Microtus ochrogaster
AAAAAAAAAAAAAAAAAAAAGAATCAATGAAGAAATTAAAAAAAAGAAAAGAGCAGCAGGAAGAACATTCAGTCCAGAGCACATTATCCCTCCCTTTTAGGTTAACTGATTTTAAGAAATCTGAAAGTAGGCTACAACACTCCGAAGCTTAGGTGTTACATGGTTATCTCATTCAACACTTAATTTTTTAAAATCAGTGTTTTCAACAAAAGCGGTGATGAAGTCACCTGTTCTAGCTGAAATCAAGCCACCACGCCTTCTACCAAATTGTTTAAAGCGTGGCACAGTGGCCTGATATACTTCACAGACCTAAAATATATACTCCGAGCTCGAGCCTACGGCATAGGAGTGTGGTGGGAGAAGGGTAAACAGAGAAAAATCAACCTGACGTGCAGTAAAATGGGGGAGTGTATAATGGATGGATGGAAGGAGCCAGTGTCTACCATCCACTGCCACAGGTGGATGGAGACAGCCAGTGTCTAACATCCACTGTCACAGGTGGATGGAGACAGCCAGTGTCTACCATCCACTGCCACGGGAGGATGGAGACAGCCAGTGTCTACCATCCACT
Source organism: Microtus ochrogaster (assembly GCF_000317375.1). NCBI lineage: Eukaryota > Metazoa > Chordata > Mammalia > Rodentia > Cricetidae > Microtus > Microtus ochrogaster. Next base: position 12,605,650 of record NC_022032.1, read on the forward strand.
GCCACGGGTGGATGGAGACAGCCAGTGAATTCATTTTTCATAGACTTACAAATAAACTTCGGGTTAAGTACATTTGAAAAGATTTGTAGTTGAACTATGCTGCAGGGTGATATAGAAAAATCACAGAGATATTCCAAAGATGGGTTCTGCCTCCCACCCTACTTTGTCAGCGTGAACCTGGGGGAACAGGCTCTAAACCCGAGGTGGACTAAAGTCTCCTGCAGGAGCCAACTTTATTGAGAGCATCAGGCAATTTGTACCCGAGAGCTAAGGAGAGTCCCCTGAGTAAAGTGTACAATCACAACGACAAACTGCATGTGACAAAAAAACTAGTTTTTCCATAGATGCTCATGAAGAAAAACAGCTTGTGCCGTCACTCCTATCTGCTCTACCTGGGAGAAGCATGACAACACATTGTAAGAACACTTCTGTGCTTCTGAAAGACTGAGGTCACAGGACTCTTGTCTTGTTTCTTGGACTTTTCTCACAAGTTCCCAGAAATCGTACACTGCTTCATTCTTGGATCATGTTCCGACAGGATCCATAGTCAAGGGTGCTAATTATTCATGAGGTATTAATTTAGTTAACAGTGAGACCATGGCATAGAAGCTCCTCAGCTCACATGATGCTTATTAAACACCTTGGGAAAAACCAGCAGCAAGAATTGTAAAAAAAAAAAAAATACTGTTCTGTAAGATGCCAAAATAAAATTCTCTTCTGATTAACAAATTCCTCGGAAACATGAATTTACAATATTGGCAAAATTTAAGTGTTATGCTGACAAAAAATATCAATCTTAGTGAAAGTGAATTAGAGACGTAGCTAGAGTTTGGTTTAAACTTGTTCCAGTGGTTACATAGTCGCATGTTTACGTTTATCCCCTGTCTATTAATAAATATAGGTTTGGAATTAGCTGAGCAATTGGTTCCCTCCATTCTAATCTGTCCTTGCAGCTGTACGTGCCAAGCTCGCCTTCCTAGAATACGATGTCATTCTTTTAGTCCATACAGGAATAACATCCACCAGATGGTTGCGAGGACACAAGCACGAAACCCAGATGTCAATATTTTCAAAACTTCATTTCTAATGAGCTAAGATGAATGCATGCATGTGTCACTGTGGCTAGCGCTGAACCATATTTGGATTTAAATTGGGGGCAGTTGAACATGTTCTCTAGTCCTCAAATTGCTGCCCACTTAAAATCATGGAAAAGTAGACAGGGAGGAGGTCAATCCATCTCAGGCAAACATATCTGACTAAGAATCATGGAACTCGTGAGTTGGGGCTAAACAGCCATCGTAAAACTGCATTTGTAAGCTGACGTTATTTAGCAGAAACACATGTGGTGAGATTGGGGAGCCTCAACATGTCTTCATGTGACGCCACTTGAAACAGTTAGTGACAGGATGAGTGAAATAAGTTCAAGAGATGACAGCCCTATTCCACTAGGCCCTGGTGTGAAAATACTGCCGGAATACTATGAAGTTCTGGGCAATAAATACAACATGGAAAAATGAAAACAAAAAAGAGTTCGCTGTAGAAAATAGCAGCTGTGGCATACAGGGAGTGCTCACTACAAACAGAGATCGTTAAACTAGAGCATCCCCACAAGCTTGCCATGTGGATGTCTCTGTGAAGACATTAGGGACAGATGTCCTATTAACATAAACTTAAAACGCCCTACTATTCATGTTGACTCATTACGAGATGGTCTTTCTTGGAAACCTGCCAACTTTCTGTGCCAGACAAGAAAGAGGAAAGGACAAGATAGGAATATGGCAGATAGAATATATTCTCTCTAGACTTTTATAGTGACCAAAGAAGAAATGTAATTACAATATACTAACACATGTTACTTTTATACTTTGGGGAACCAATCATTTCTTCAATCAGTGTCTTTAACAGTTATGATTACACTCTTCATTTCGCTAATCAATAAAACTTAAAGGCATCCCTAATCAATGAAACACAAAGGCTAATTTGCTAATGATCATAAAAATAACTGGCAGCCCCAAATCCCTACAAGAATTTTCAATTCCAAAATTAGGCATACTCAGTGTAGGTCTTTTTTTCAAAATGAAGATAGGAAAATTATTTTCAGGCTAAAATTCTATGCCCTGCCAAACTATAAATAAGAATGGGTGCAAAAGAAAAAGCATGTACAAGTGTGTATATTCTCAGAAATTTGGCATGCTATATATCCTGTCTTTGAAGTTTCAGAGAATAATTTTAGCCAAATGAATAAGATAAAGGCATGTTCAGTAAGAAGTGGCTAAATCTCAATGAAATAAGAGAATGTTCTAGATGGTCAGGCAGCAGCACCAGTATACTAGATTAAACCTGAAATAATGGGGTTATCTTGGAGAAATCTTTCTATTGAAAATTTGGGAAGTGGAACTTGGGACAGCATACTGTCTTATCTTGGGGTATACAGAAGTTGGACATTTGACTTTTATAAGAAAAAAAATCATCTACAAAGTATGTATATAGAACAATCACTAATAGTGACAATGAAAAGTTATTTTTAGGTCTTCACCAATGATCCATTGTAGGGATTAACAAAACCAAGCATATTGGTAATATTGTGAAGACCAGTGATATTAAAGTAAATGGAAAGTGTGAGTGTGTGGAATGAATGCAGTAGAGAAATGGATCCTGCAAGGAATCAAGTCCATATGACCACTAGTGGATCACAGAGGGATGAAACTAGTTATTTAAGTTAGCAACATTAATTAGGGAAGAATCTGTAGGCAAAGTGATAAAAATCGCAGAGAAGTAGAAATATGCCTTATGTGAACTAATTTCTTCTCTCTTATATCGGAAGGTCAGTAGATGATTTCTGTGGTAATTTTCAAAAAGCAGCACATGAGAGAAAGACAGCATGTGACAGAACTCATGTGGAACAGTTTTTTTTTTTTAAATTGGGGAAAATGAATGGGGAAAGGGAGAGAGGGAGGGGGAGAAAATACCTGTCTCTGGGAGGAGTGACAGAAGAAAAGAGAGAGGCAGAGAGAGGGAGAAGGGTAGAGGGAGGGAGAGGGGTAGAGTAGGAGAGAGGGCAGAGAAGAAGGAGAGAAAGAGTGTGGGGGGGGAAGTGGACAAGAACCACCTTTTAAAGGGAACATAGTGTATGTGCTCAGAAGATGCTCTTTGTGGTTGCAGCTGAGGATGCATCCTATCAGGACCTTAAGGGCTAGCCTGTAGAAAGAGACTGCTCTTTTGTTTACTGACCACCCAGACCCAAATAATCACACGGAAACTATATTAATTACAGCACCATTTGGCCTATTAGCTCAGGCTTCTTAATGGCTAGCTCTTAGATCTTAAAATAACTTTTCTATTATTCTGTGTATTGCCACAAGGCTGTGGCTTACCAGGTTAGGTTCTGGCAACTGTCTCCTTTGGAAGCTACATGGCATCTCTTTGACTCTGCTTGCTCTTTCTCTATAGTCTTCCAGCCTGGGTATATTCTGCTTTTCCATGGGCCGAAGCAGCTTCTTTATTAAGCAATGGTAAGAAAACATATTCATAGCATACAGAGAGGAATCCCACATCACAGGCCAATACAGACACCTGATATTAACAGTTTCTATAATTAATACACTGAATGACTTGATTCTTAAAACAGATGTCAGTGAGCAGAATGGAGAACATCAAATGGTTCTTGCCTTTGAGAGCAAAATGGAGAAAGGCAGAGATCAGAAAACTAAACCTAAATCCTAAATTCTTCAGAAGTATTTGATTATTGGAAATTACATATATATTTAAAATATTTTCGGATAGCCATATTTATTTCAAAGTTGTTATTTTATTAGCAGTGCATTTTCTTAACTATTAGCTTTTAAAAATCATTTGTTATAAATTGCTTTTTTGTAACATATTTTTAAAAAATATGTAACTCCAATGATTCCTTAGTAACATTAGAAAAATAGAGACATGATAGCAAGGACAGCATCGGACAAAAGTACGGAAAAGGTGATACTACTTTTGATGAACCCAAGCTCACAGGTTTATAGCTGATGAAAGGAAACATTGTGCTACTTTTCTGACGTGAGCTTCAGTGGATATTTATCTTATTTGTGTGTTGTTTCTATTGCTAGGCAATAGGGATATTTATACAATTACATCACTGATTTTATTATTATGTTCTGGAAACTTTGATAATAAAAGGAGAACTCATTTCGTTCAGTAAGCTCAATTCAGAACAATTTCAGTTAAAAAACATTTGGAAGAATCACAGAAGCAACCAGCCAAGAGCTAATAAATATCACATGGACAATAAATTGCACAAGATTTGAATATAATCCATTCTTAGTTAGCATCAAATAATTATTCAGTGGTTTGGGATTTCCATTGACCATATACTAAGGATGTTTAATATTTGTGATAAATCACATAAATATAAATTAAGTTTACTTAATACCTCCGTACTATTTTTAGTTGAAATAATTTGTATAAAAGCCAAAAAATATGATCCTTTTTACTTAAGATTCTTTCTACCATTTGTACCAAGTGGTTAATATTATTGGCACACTCTATATTCTAGAGCACTGATATTGCACAAGCCGGATTGGCACATTCTTGTGTCTTGGCTAATCATAACATTCATGGCTTGTGACTGTGGAAACATGAACTTGACAGAAACCCAAGAACCTCTATATCTCTGAGGGACCAAGTGAAGGAACATGCAGATTCTGAATTAGGATATTTACTTTTTAATAAAATAGTAGGTTTTTATGAAATTTGGACTTCAATTAAATTTCTAGGCATATAACACATGCCCTTGCATCAAGATTTGCTATATGAAATCCATTTTGATTTGCTTGCCTTGGGAAGCCTTCATAACATCCTCAATCCCCAGATCCATTTCTTTGATTTTGACTTATTTCTTCTTATCGTGACCTGGTCAGCTTGCACTTTTGATCCTTCTATGGAAAATTTATTGGCAAACCTTAGATAATTTTTTCAATGGGTGACAAGATGGAGACCATCCAACATTTGTTCAAGGATGGTTTCTGATTGAATTATCCTTTTAATATGCTTTAGCATATTTGATATAACTATTTTTTGCAAGAAAAAAGTTGTATATGAGCTTAAAATGTTCAAGTCTCATAAACACCAGATGGTTGTGGAATGGGAAACAAAAGGCATGTTTTAGGATGCTAGTCTGTGCTGCCATATGTTAACTGCATCTTTTATCTCTTTCTGTCATATGGTATCAAATTTTCATTTTTTGTGTATTTTGTAGTAATGTCATTTGGAATGCTACCAATCATAATCAAATATACAATATGTTACTATTTCTATATAACTACATGATTAACCTACATGATTATGAGATGCATAAAAAAGGAAGCATTGAGAATTTGACTGATGGAGAAAGAAGGCAATGCTGATGAAGAGAAGTTTCTTAGTAAGTAAAGAGCACTAAAGAAGTCATCTAAGAGCACATTTAGCTTCTGTGATCCTTTAGGAATGTTGCTGAACTTTCCCCTGTCTTTGGTGAACAAACTTCGCATGTACTCTCCATGTATAACACATATGATTGTACACTGGAATTCAGGATGTATTGAAAGGATTCAAGTTAGTAGTGAGACCATCTCAAACACACGTGAACTCACAATTACTATTATTCTTTTTCAGTTTATAATCAAATATTTAAAACTTAAGCTATTTTTCAGTGTGGAATTCTTATTTACCCCTTCACTATGAGGTCACTGATAGACTTGCAGCTCTTTCTAGAAGGAACTACCTCTTGATATTTGGCTCCGTTGGGGTGGTCTATACAATGTATACCTGTCCACAGAGCTGAAGATAGTCAAGAGTGCTTGTATGCAATGAACATTTTAATATACCGTGCATGTGATTTTCTGTCTTATTCTGCTCTTAAAATCTGCTTTCCATTTCATAATTAACTCCAATGTAAAGAATTTCCTTGAGTAAATTATTTTCTTAATAATTAAAAAAAAACAGTTTAGATAAATGAGACCATTATAAAACTTGTCCAAGATCTCCACACCACTGCTAAATTTCAGACAAACCGTATCACAGTGAGGCCCATTCCACTTGAAAAGTCATGGGTTTAGCTTTAAGTTCAAGTAACAAGTACAAGAGACAATTAACATCCAAGCCAGTCTTAAAATGGGTGGCTAAGGAAAGTCTAGAATGGGTTTCTCTATTTAGCAAAATGACTAAATTTATCAGAAAGAATTGCCAAACTTTATGTGGAAAGGAAGCAGAAGCAGAATAAAAAAAAATAAGAGTCACGTGCCCCTCAGTCCTCAAATGGTTGTGGTCATTTTATGTCTTTTATTGCTTTCTCTAAACGTTCCTAAAACATTGGTCAGATTATTTTTGGTAAAAGAGAGAAATAAATTTTAGTAGAGTAGTGGGACCTTTCATCAACAGGCAAATCCTCTTTGTTCTTTAATTGGAAAACTCAAGTAACACAATAAAAAAGTTGAATCACACGGAACAGCAAAACTATTTCCAATCGTGTGTCTCTCCCATTTTTATCTTCTTCAAAGGCCTCTGGTGGACACGGGAACACAGCCTTAGTCCTCGTCAGAATGATAGGACAAAGGGATATTGAAAAGGGAAATAAAGAAAACAAACACAGTGCAGAGTGAATGCTTCCCTACGCACAGCAGAGCAATCTTGCTAATAGTAATTCTGCCTGGCTCTAAATCAAAGGAGTTAGATAAGCAGTCCCTCCCGCCGCCCTGGGAAAAGGCAGACTGCCTTGATTTTGCAATCTTCTCAGAAACTACTGTGGGAATGGTGAGATTCCGAATGTGCTGAAGGTTAGGTCAGACGCAGGTCATCCACTCATTCGCACAAACCTTTAATAATCACCTACTATGGGCCGGGCCTTGGACTATGAATATAAAGTGCAGTTTCTGACCATATGAGGCTCAGAGCCCATTGTTGGATGATCTGAAGCTAAGCAACAGTGCTTCTTGGTAAGCTAGCAACAGGATTATCAAGAGAGTCGGGTGGGGTAAGGAATGAACAACTCAGTTAGATGGTGGGATTTGGGAAGCTCTTCAGCAGCAGAGTTGTAGGTGGTCCTTGAAGAGTAAACAGCAATGGCAATTTAATAGGGCAGCTGGTGCCGGGTGGGGAGGAACAGGCCTTGACTCCTCAGCATGATTGGGCTTGGGGCACGGTCTTCATAAAAAATCAGAGAAACATGCACAATGACAACAACAGCCACAACAACCCCAGCAAAATAGCCACCTCCAAGCTTCAACCCTATCAAACACTACAAGGGCTTCATATGTGTGGTTTCATTAACAGCTGACTGTTGGATATTACCCACGTATCAGTAACAAGGAGACCAAACCCAGGAATTTGGTCATGGCCAATTAAATCCTTATTTGACTGGGGTGCTGTGATTATTGTGGCTACTCACTACAGTTGTACGATTTTTAGACTCAGAAAGCCTAGAACCTATCTTAGCTAACCAGAGAGAACTCATATACATGTCTCTTTGTTGAGACATAGTTAAACAACATAGCCCAGAACGGCCACCAACATGAGCTACCTCTGCCTCTCTGCATACTCTGTTACAGGGGTTTGTCATCACACCTGTCTGCATACATAGTTTGTGTTGCAAAAGAAAAGACAAATAGCAAATTGAGCTCTGAGCTGGGTGAACCTGAACAAGTTTCAAAGTCACTAAAACTATGTAATGTGGGTTAAAGCAAACAAACATTTCATGTTGACGTTATTTGGCTCAGTAGTTTGTTTTTTCTTAGTGTGCTTAGAGACACTAAGACAGGGGCAACATATCTGATTCTGTCAATAAAATCACAATATGGACAGAGTGCATGGAAAACATAAACAGAAGATGTCTTCAGCTACAGTTCTATTTGCCATGTGACTCTAATAGTGTCATAGCAACATCTGAATTCAGAGAAAACTTTTACTCACCTGTTAGATTAAAGTCCTTTTAATAAATACATCATGACACTATTGAATTTGCCATGCACCCAACCGATAACTCTACAAGTTTAGTAATACCCAAAAGGTCAAAACCTTTAAACTGTTCTGACAACATACACTGCATGTTCACGTTGTCTTCTTTCCTTTTTAAAATTCTCTGAGACCAAGGCACCACACTGTTAAGCTAACCAGTTTTGAGTTTTGAAATTCGAGACTGGTGTGTAAAGACCATTTTCTAATCATCCGATGATGGTGGAGCTTTTGTCTAGTCCAGTGTAATTTTAAGTGGTTACACAGCAGGGCTCTCTTTTGAAAGATGCTGTGTATGGAGGAAAGCTGGGTCTATCCAGGGAAATTGATCCATCATGCCACTGTGTTACTATACCAAGGGCAGGGTAGGGGGAGACTATCTATGCATAAATGACAGTATGCACAGGCGAGCTTTGTGGAGGTGTGTGTAGGAAGGAGGCCCAAATGGCTGTTTATTTAATGTCCAATTGTGCTGGTTATTTTATTTTTAATTTTTTGTAAACTTAACACAAGCTAGAGTCACTCGGGAAGAGCTACCCTTCATTCAGAAGATGCCCTTATCAAGTTGGGCTGTAGGAGTATCTATAAGGCATTTTCTTTTTTTTTTCTTCTTTGGTTTTTCGAGACGGGGTTTCTCTGTGACTTTGGAGCCTGTCCTGGAACTAGCTCTGTAGACCAGGCTGGTCTCGAACTCACAGAGATCCGCCTGCCTCTGCCTTCCAAGTGCTGGGATTAAAGGCGTGCGCCACCATCGCCCGGCTCTATAAGGAATTTCCTTGATTAAAGATTAATGTGGGAGGGTCCAACCTAGTGTGGACAATGCCACTCGTGGGAAACTGGTCCGAGAGGTAGAAGAAAGGTAGAGGAATGGGCTCAGGAACCTATACAGAGAGCAGCAATCTTTCGTGGTCTCCTGCTTTCGGGTTCCAGTTTGGACATCTTAGTCTAGCTTCCTTCAGTGATGGAGAGTGATGGGAGAGGAGTCATTTAAAATTAAACCTTTCCTCCCCAAACTAGTTTTGATCAGTGTTTTATTCTTGCAATAGTAAACAAATGATATACCAATCTAATTTTTTTTTCTCCAAAGCCTGTCTCCCATCCATCTTTTTGAAAATGTTAGATTTCTTTCTATGTTTTCCGTTTTAGTTCTCAGGTGTTCAACTTGATCCTTGGCTCCCAGTGGCCTGCTTGCTCCATCGTCGTGCTCCTTATGAATTCTTAGCTCTTATCCCCCAACATAGCAATGGGATTCTTAAAGAGTCATTGTTAAGAATATTAGGATACTAGGGGAAAATGCGTACTTTTCTAAGCCTCTACAAGAAGATCATTAGCTGAGTTGGAATATTTTATCTTCTTCTCCCTGCCAAGTTCACAAACAGAGAGATAAAGATTTAAATTGGATTTAACACCCTTCCTTCCAACTATCCATTCATCCAGCCGGTAGCCATGTATGCAGCTCTTATGACATAACCAGACACATTCCACATAGTATTAATGGAGTCTCCGACAGCAGAGCCTTTTTATATCTCTTACGATCTCGTTGCTAACATGGGCTGCATTATTTTCCTATCTAAATGACTCTCCTCATATCTTCATTAATTATTCTCCCTCCAGCTAATCCTTTTGAGCATTATAGGCCAGCAGTGGGAGGGGCTGCTCTGTTAAGTAGAACGAGCCTTTTTGAAACCAGGAAGGGCATCCTTCAGCAGAGATGGGGGGAAACCCAGCACAGACTACAAAAAGAAATATCATCGCAAGCCTCATCTTCATTGTCATTATCTTTGTCAGGACCAAACAACTTAGCTTCAGCAACACATTGTGCTCTTGGGATGTCTGGAACTTCACATTTCTGAGTTTTTTTTTTCCTTGTCCGTATAAATGCCAAATATGGCTCTAGCTTGCTCTATCCATCCAGCTCTTTTGACAAGAAAGAGGATGCCCACCTCAATTACCAAGGACTCTACTGGCTGACTTCCCTCCTGGGCAACTTTAGGGTGGACATCAACAAGACTTTCATCCACTTGCACTGTCTGATCACCAGTCAGATTCACTGCCTGCTCTGTGGCGAGGATAAGCGGAGTTCCACGGCTAGCGGGAGGAAGACCGCGGGGACCAAGGGTCTCTAATCTACATGAACATCCTTTAATATGAAGGAATAATGAGTGGGAAAAGACACACGCACAGGCAAAATTGTCACTAACATCGAAGGTCTCCTTCCTCTGTAACCTTCCTCCTTCAACTCTGTAGAGTTGGGCAGGATACAAGGGGCTCTGTGGGATGAACACAGGACACGGGTAGGAAGCTCTGAAGCAATGCTCCCACGAGGGTGCCCAGCAACTGGCAGGGAGTGGAGAGAACTGTGAGACATAGATAACAGGTTGGAACAGCTCTGACTGGTGTTTTAGATGGGAGGGCACTGCCTTTTACCTAGTAATTTAGAAAGAGGTACCTGTCACATCTCAAGGCTTCCCATCACGTGGGGACTAGTAGTTCCTAGGTTTTCAGCGGAGAAGGGAAGAGGAGGAGAAGGCTTACTGGCTTTCTTAGGATCATGGCACGGAAGAGAAAGATGTTTCTCTCTCCTGCACACTGTTGGTGATGGCCATATGGTGATGTCCTCATTCAATGTGACCAGACCCTCACAACAACAACTCCACTTTCTGGACGACAACACACATGCTTAGGGAACAATTCATCGTTTCGCGACAGAAGAAAATGTACACTATGGCATGGATCTCAATGCCATTGGGAAGTAATTTCAGTGTTTTCGTTGTGGTTTGCAGATGATTCCCTTATAAGCAACTCCAAAATTTTGTTGAAACCGCAGCATTTGGATGTTTATCCTTCAATGTTCAGAAAGTATAATGGCCTTGGCTGCAAGCTAGCTCTCGTTTGGGAATTATTAAGCAATACAGCCGAACAATTCAACCCATCATTTATTGTTTACATCATGTTTATGTGTCTGAAACACACACGAAACAGTACAATGAAGTCATCCTTCAGCTGAAAACCTAAAAGGCTTGTCATAGAGCAGTTCTGACCTGCTTTCATGGGCTGCTGCTCCCCGGAGGGGCACGATGCCCTATATGGTTCTGCCTTTTGCTTACTTCCGTCTTTCCCCCTCCCATTTTTGCACTGGTTCATGTTTTTTTTTACACTGTGAGGACCTTGGCTATTTCTTGTCCTTGTACATTTTGTTTCTCAGACTAGAAAACCCCCGTCTTTTTCTTAACACATCTTTAGTGTAAACATCTCTTGGTAACACGTTTTCTTTATTGATCTATTTATTTTTGGTTGTCTGAGATGGAGCCTGACACCGGTGGCATAGTGGACAAGTGCTCTACTACCACACCACACCCTTGATGTAAGACGCCTTGGGAGCCTCCATGCATTGCCTCTCTGTGTACCAGGATACGTGGCCGTTGTCCGCTTTTGTTCAGGGAAACATTGCCCTCTGCTTTGCTCACTGGCATATCTTAAACAGTCGCAATGTGACAAGTTGTTATCAAATGCTTTACTAAAAATACAGATTTTTAATGCCCTAAATATGATACGAAAGTCCCTTAATTTTGGTGATCTGAAGAAAAAAATTTTGGTTTAAATAGTTTTACATAAATTGTTATACAAACGTGTTTTAAGAGAATAAATCCAAGTCATTGTGAAGTTGAGAGGGATTCTTCTCACATTGGCATATAGTAGTGTTTATTTATAAGAAGACATAGCTGTTTAAATGTTTTTTCGGGTTAGTGTTTTCAGATGTTAATACAGTTTCATAATCACAGCAATCACAAGCAGAATATACAACGATCATTTTCTAGATAAGGACACAGTGATAAGTCATTTCATTTTATTCATTTAGGGAATAAATCAAAAGACTGGTATGCGTACTTGTGACGTCTGACTCAGGCCCAGGTCTCTGCCAAAGTTCTTTCTTAAATAGAATGTAGCTTCATAAACTTGAGGATCTCAGAAATGTCTCTCGAGGCGTTTCCATGGGGAACACCCACTAAAGCTCATGGGAAACAAACAAATAACCTATCATCACACCGACTAATGCAAATTTTGTTGATATGGAATAAAATCTCAATAGCCAGTTTGGCACCTCAATGGAAAAATTTCAAAGCCGCTTAAAGTGCTCTTAGAAGTTTGTCTTATGAAACAGCGCTCTCTGGTGGTCAATCTTATATCATCCTTTCAAGATATAAATTTGTGCAACTCTGAAAATTGTTCACATATAAAACACAGTAACATTATATTAAATAAAGGGTCAGTCACCAGCTGGGTCTCAAGGATCTCCTGATCAAGAGAATTCTACCATCCTGTATCAGTATATATAAATTATTTAGTGGGGTCAAGGAGTGTTCGGTCAAGCTGCTTTTAGCATGGTGCTATTATGTAAAAATGTTGGACTCCAAGTTGTATCACTGGGGGTAGGGTTGAGTGAGAAAGAGGATGTTGGTTGAGAATTCGAATTATTATCCCTACTGCACAGGGAACAGGGCATGCCCTTGATGGAACTGAGCTTCTAATGACAAAGCGACGTTCTCATTTACTAAAGAGGCATAGAGTTGTTCTAATTCGAGGAATTAGTTGTTCTAATTCAAGGAATTAATGACAGCAGTTCCCACACACTAACAGAAATAGGCACTGGCGTTCACCCAGAGTGCTTTCCCCCTTCTGATGAATAATCCTTAATTATTTAATCATAATTCTTATCCGGTTATTTTTGATTTTAAGCTTCTCTGAAAGTCATCCTTGTTTGTTTTGTGCATACAATGGGATAATCTTGCTTCTTTGATGTCTCACTTTGCCATGCCATTGGATGCCACCAGGTAACATGCTTTACATTGTCCTGAATTTCTGCTCTAAGGGATGAGGAAGCATTTTGACTTTGCAGCAATTAGTTACTTCTGGCACAAAGCTCAGATCTTTGCTGCATTCAGTCACATAGGCAGCTAAAAAAGCACATGGCCCTTTGGTGGCGAAGTTGTAAATCTTTGTCCAGATGAGTTCTCTGGAGGACAGATCTCTTGCTTTGTTCCTTGGCATTTAAAATTGTGATGAAAACCACATAAACAAGGCCCTATTCACTAAGGTGTGGTACTTAGATTTTCTTTTGTCTGATCCTAGATTGAAATAAAATCAGGTTTCTTTATTGGCAGTCAAAGACCGGGCTCTGCAAATTTCTCCAAATGAACTCTTAGAGAAATGTTTCACAGTTCAAAGATTGGCACCAGAGTCTGGTTTGTCGGGGGTGGGGAGGAAGGTTTCCTCCATAGTAAAGAGAACGTTTTGCTGACTTAAAAATTTCTGCATGGTGTTTTCTACTTTGTTGGGACCAATTGAGTCCTGGCCTTCAGCTGCTCTTCCCTGTCTAGAGCCTTCTAATTGAAGTTACTAGAAGCTGTG
>NC_022032.1:12619235-12629184 GCF_000317375.1 Microtus ochrogaster
GGCGGGGTGCGCGGCATTACTTCCCATGTCAGGGCAAACTGCTGTTGTGCCATCTGCTGGAAGTGACAGGGGTTGTCACTGGAGACAAAAAGGCATCAGACCCGCATTAAAAAAAACAAAAACAAACAAACAAACAAAAAAACAAACAAAAAACCCGAGTAAAATTTCTTGAGCTAAAAATTGCGGTAAACTGTTTAAAACAGTAACTCACATCCTTTGAATATTCTGATATATTCATTCAACAAAAGCAACAAGGTGGTTCTGAATTAAAGGCCATCCAAAAATGTATCAGAATATCGAAGAATTGCCGGGTAGTGTGTATTCATGTATTTTTATTTGATAAAAGCACGAACCTAGTGTGTTTAAGCTTCCATATGTTATCTAGACGATACTTTTGCCGGTTATAGTTTGGATGCGAATTGTCTGTGTGGTGATTTTTTGTGGAGGAGGTGCTGAAAACATTGGGAAGTTAGACCCAATCCGAGGTGCATCCTGGGATGTCTTCTCTGTGTCCTCTTCCTGTCTTTCTCAACTTGAGAGCTGGCAAATGAGGAAGCACATCCTCTGCCCTATGTTCCTGCCAACATGATGCTCTGCCCATGTGTGGGGTCAACTAACATGGACTGAAGCCATGAGCTGAAATAAACCTTTCTTCTTATAGAATGTCATAAATTTTATACAGTGAGGAAAAGCCACCTCATGGCGACGTCTTAACTCTTTGCAGTGAAAGCTTGGGACAAGAGATTTGGTGACATTGAGGGCCTAATGTCCCTTAAATTATCTCCCATCTATCTTGTGTGAAGTTATAACCTTAACCATGTATTAATTTAATCATTTTACTTACATCTAAATGTCAAATTATATTATCTGGATAGTGAGAGTTTGGGACCGTGTATTTTATTCATTTATTTTCTTATACTTTAAAGTGGGAGTTGTGCTATTATGTTTTATTATTACCTCCCTTCTTAATACGACAAAGACTTTTGTCTATATTGTTTTATAATGCATATATGATTTAATCTCATATTTTCAATATAAAAGTATGCTGTAGATTTCCCATTTTAAAAGCCTGCTTAAAGTTACTCAGTATTATACCAGCCCCCATTTATACCTACTTTGACAAGACAAATCTTTCTTTTTTCTAATTTGTTTATTGATTGTGTACAGAGTATTCTGCCAGAGTGTATGTTTACAAGCCAGAAGAGGGCGCCAGATCTCAATATAGATGGTTGTGAACCACCATGTTGTTAATGGGAATTGAACCCAGGACCTCTGGAAGAGCAGTCAGTGCCCTTAAGCACTGAGCCATCTCTTCAGGCCCAGGACAGATCATTTTAGAGAAAGTAGTTGGTAGTGGAAATCTTTGTTGATATCTAGGATATTTTAGTACAACTGCTAAATGACTCAGTACCCCAGCAGTTTCTTCTACATAAAGAACGTGTTATTTATTTTTAGTGTAGTTATGAAGTCCATGGAAAGTACTCCTTCATTGCTAATATACTGAAACAGAGAGATGAGAGAGAGAGAGAGAGAGAGAGAGAGAGAGAGAGAGAGAGAGAGAGAAGAGCAATTTTTTTCCCTCAGTAGTATGAGAGCTTGACGATTGGAGAATATTTTACCCATTCTTATCCCCAAAAGTTTATAGGAAGGCATGATACAAATGTATAGTTTTATATGGATATAATTTCCCAGTAACTTGAGGTAGTTATGAGAAAAATGTCTAAGCATTAAGAAAGATGGTTAGGAAAGTGAGTATTTTCAAATGTTGAATTTGGATCCCAGTTAAATTCTTACCTAAAAAATATTTTAGTCGAATGCTTTTTCTTTATTTGTTTTCCTAACTAATTGTTTTAATCTTCCAACAGTCATTAAGCACGGGAGTGTGTTAAATGTTTAGAGAGGTGAACACGGGCTCATGGAGACAGTCTAACTGGACGGAACATCCATGGTAAAGGTGAATTATCCTCCCATTCAACACTGATCAGAACGAAGTACTCTCTTCAGGCAGAACTGCTAAACGCATTGGCTTGTGCCTTAGAAAAATGTATAGAACTTCCTTCTTATTTTGTGCTGAGACTTTCAGAAATCAAATTAACTTGGAGTGAAGGGGGCATAAAAGAGGTCGTGAGAGAAGAAAGCAGGAACTGGGTCCAAGCTAATTTATGCAACAGGGAACAGAATTTCAAAGGAAGGAAAGTCCTCATTCGAAAAACTTGCTCGAGTTTGCACTCAAGTGTGGCCATAAGCTCTTCCCAGAAACTTAGTAAGCATTTAGTAAACGCACGGTGAACTTCTGAAATAGTGTGCAAGCCATTGCTATCCACAGTTGCCAACAGTCCTCCTGCACTCTTCTGCTCCCTCCCTCCTCCTTATTGCTTCATGCACCAACTTACAAACTTCATTGCTGACTACAGCTCAGCTTCCATTCTGCAGAATGTTGTGTATGCATATACATGTGTTAATACTCACATATATAGATATATAACAATATGCACTTTTGTCCTTTGCTTTTTTGACATATTTGCTTTGAAATTTACCTATATCAGTGTATATACCAAAGCGTTATTGCTTATTATTATTGAGAATCAATCAGAAACATGTAGATATATCTAATTATTCTTACTTGTGAACTTGGGTAATTTCTATGTTTTATTTTGGTGTACCAGAACACTATGATATTACTTAATATTCTTTTACACATAATTGTCAGTTTTCCTCATCTGCAATAGAAGCATAAATTCACAAAATAACTTCAGTTACTCACTTATAAATACTATCTTATTATTTTTTTTTTTACAATAAATGGCCTTGACTTGGACCATCAGATTGTTCTTCAGGTTCAGCATCCTAAGAAGAAACGAACAGGGATCAGAATATAAAGAACATATACCAGGGCCCACAGAAGTGAGTCCATTCCACCTTGACTAAAGGTCAGAGAGGTTGAGGTTATTCTAGCTCTCTCAAAGTTGTTGACAACAGGTGTGGTTACAAACAAGAAATCCTGACCTAGGGTGTGGTTAATTAGTATTTTGAGTATGGAGGTAGATCCGCTTCAACTTGACCAAAGACCAGAAAATTCAAATCTATTCTTGCTCCTTCAAAGGCGATTGGCAGAAGATTCCAGGGAGTGGTTGCAAGATACTCGGTCTAAGGGTATGGTCATGTCCTGTCCACACAACAGAGAACTTGACTGAGGATGCTTAATTTATTCCTTATTTATATCATGTAAATGAAATCTGTTGCCTCCCAGCTCCTTTTTTGGAGTGGAGTATATAAGCATGTGGAAAATAATTGCAGTCAATTTTAGTACTCACTGAATTTCCCCCCCCCCGCCCCTGTACTGTTCCGTGTTTCTGTCTTTTATTTCTCTTATATCTCATTCCTTCTGCTTATTAATTCTAATCCTCACCCTCCTACCCTGGAGCGTGCAAACCTCACTGGGACTGGACCCTGAAAACATAGAAAGGTTGGGGCCAGAAAGTCTTGCACAAGCTGTCTTATGCCAATCAAGTCTGTTAAAGAGTACCTATCATTTACATAGCTTTCAGGGGGAAATGGGACAGAGTCAGCAGGAAGCTATCATACAATGGGACAAAAGTCAGTAGGAAGCTATGCAAGCAATGTTGCCAAGGGAACATAGGATATCTCAAGTGTGTCACAGACCGAGTGCTCAATGACTTTGTGACTGACAGCCAGCCAAGCTTGTACCCGTGTTTAGATGAGAAACCAAGTTCCATCCATATACAACAGGGCCTCAGGGAAAGTCCCAGACCTGTCTGACCCTGAACAATGAACAGCTGTCAGCTTCCTCTATCATGCCATTGACATCAGCAGATGAACCGGCCCGACAATGCTATTGGTTTGTTTGGTTTGTTTCATTTCTTTCTACCACCTGATGATATTTGGCTTTTTTTTTTTAAATTCATAAGCTATGCTTTCTTTCCTTTGCGCTGTGACATTTCCTTCCCTATCACACACATTCACTCATTTTAAAAAGGTAACGAAAGATTCCTTTGCCCTTTGCCTCTGAAGATTTTATATTATGGAGTCAATAAAAGAAGTGCCAGACAAACTAAATATTACTGATATCCAAAATCTGAAGACTGGGACGTGTTGGGAAGACTTTAAAAAGAATCGCTGCAGGCAGGAGGACTGGCCTCCTGTGAAATAGTTGAACAGAGAACCTGAAATAAGCAGGCCTGGAAATACACAGACCTCATTCACGTTTTCTACACTTTGAATTCAGAATGTCCCTAAAAGTTCATTCATGTTAAAGAGTTGGTCCTTAGCTTGATGCTATTGGGAGATGCTGAGGCTTAGCAGGACATTTTAAGGCATTGGGGATGTGCCCACGAAAAAGGCAGTAGGACTCTGTGCCTTCCCAATTCTGTATTTCCAGCCCCAGCAATGGGAACAATTGGTTCTTTCGCATGTGCCCTGTTGGGAGGCACTGCCTCCTCACAGACCCAAAAGAATAAGTCCAACCAAACAGAGACCCAAACCCACAAAACTGTGAACCCGTGAACCTGAGTAAGCCTCTCCTCTTTGTACTTAACTATTTCCATCCTCTCTCACTGTGACAGAAGGCTGAGAAATGCGGGTTTTTATAAATGCCTCAGTCTAGTTATATAATCCCATATAATCACTCCTGACTACACCTATAATGGTTGTAGGTGGATACCACCCTCTTTTATGTTTGTAACTGTTTAAAAATACCAGGGTTTTTCCACTGTTCTGAATGTACAAATTGACATCCTTAAAACACGATGAAAATAAGAGTTTGTTCCACTTACACATGGAACAAGTGGAGGCAATACTTCTATGACAGCTAATTATAATTGTCAACTCAACAGGAGTTAAAATTTATGTTGTGACAAGTCTCTGGGCTGCTCTGTGAGAGATTATCTCGGTCAGGCTAGCTGAGATGGGAAGTCTCACCTCATGAATGATACCATTCCATGGACTTGGATCCTTGAGAAAGAAACCCGGGTAAAATACCTTCACCCCTCTTGGCTTCTTGAGAGTTGACACAGTGTGCCCAGAGGTCCTCTGCTCCTGTTGCCTACCTTCCGTGCCATGTTGGGCAATTTCTCTTGGAATCAGAAGCCAAAACAAACACTTCTTTTAGAAGTTGCATTTACCAGAAATTTTGTCACATTAATGAATCAAGTAACTAGTATAATTCTTCATGGTAGAATAAGATGGACTTGACATTGCTCTGTCCTTAACATGGGTGAATAATAATGACACATGATGATTAATTTTCAATTCTAACCTGACTGTACATACAATCACATACAAAAGTGGTTCTCATCTTTCCTAATACTGCAACCCTTTAATACAGTTCATCATACTGCAGTGACCTCCCCCATCATGCAATTATATTTGTTGTTACTTCATAACTATAATTTTGCTGCTGTTATGAATCATGATATACAGATATGTGTTTTCCAATGGTCTTCAGTGACCCACAGGTTGAGAACTGCTGATTTGTAAGATATATCTCTGAGCATGTATGTGAGAGTCTTTCCGGGGAAATATAAGTGGGGGGACAGCCACACTCTGAATCCATCCCAGAGGCTGGATCCCCAGATAGAATCAAAAGAACAATGAAGATAACAAGCTGAACACTGATCTCTCTGCTTTCTGATTATGCTGATTATGTGATCCACTGTCTGATGCTCTTGCCATTGTATTTCCCTACCATGATGGACTACATTCTGCTTTAAATGGTGAAGCAAAACTGAATATCTCGTTTCTTCATTGTTGCTGGCCAAGTATTTGATCAGAGCAATAAGAAAAGTAGCTAACATACAAAACATATGTTTTGCCATATGTATAGCTAGAGGGAGCAGAAATCTTAAGTGATAGTTTGAATAATATGGTGAGCCTTCTCACACAGCACCAACTTTATAGAGCAGTGGTGAGCACTAATTCAGGAGATCTAGAACATGCACTCACCATACTTAGAATATTGACCCTAGTCTTAAGTTTTTTAAAGATGATTTTTTTTCTGTAATGTTATAATTAAGCAGGGTCATGATAAATGAAACATTTTGCAAATGTATATGGGAAGAAGTCTAGGATCTCTGCCACTTTTTTATAGGCAAACTATTTTCATAGACAAGCAAGAGTTTGCCTGAAACTTCCCAGAGATTTTTATTCCTCAGTTCCAAAGAGCCAATTCATCTGACTGCATCTGGCAGATGCTGAGAAGTTACTCTTTATCCTGTACACACTGCTGTGACAATGGACCAGGAAAGAGGGGATTGGGATTATCTATGTGTATTAATTTTCTCAATGTCATGGTTAATACTCTACAAAAGCAGCTTGAAGGGTTGATTTCTGTACCTGGGTTAAGAAGGGTACAATCTCCCCCGCCCCCCATTTAACATGAGTTTTAACAAACAGCAAAGGCAAGGCTTCAGAAATGTAAGGCAGCTAGTTACATTGGATCTCCACAGGTAGGAAACACACAGACATCAGCTCTCACTGTATTCATTTTTATTCAGTTGAGTACCTCAGCCTACAGAATGATGCTATTCACGCTGAAGGTAGGTCTTTCTTGCTCAGTTCAACCTCCCTGCAAATGCCTAACTTATTCTAAACCCAGTCAAGTTGGCAGTGAAGGTTAATCATTACATCAAGAGTCAGCCACTCCAAATATCTATCATATTTTTAAATTTTAAAGTGGTCTGCCTGGTCTATAAGACTCTCCATGGTCTTGCCAAGAGTTACCTCACTGTGTAAACTAACAAAGATTTCCTTTAGGGACTTTCCCAGTCCTTTAGATGAATTAGCCTCCTTGTTGTGATTCACATGTAAAATGTCCCCTATAGGCTCATGTGTCTGCACACTTGGATCCCATTTGATGTAAGTGTTTGATGAAGTATTTTAGTTACAGAAATGAAAGAAGTAACCAGCCCACGTGCCTCTACTATACTCGATCGCTTCTCACATCTACTCAGTAGTATTTATTCAGGTCCAATTTACTTTATGAAAACCCCCTCCCCCCATTCTATTTAACATGAGTTTTACATCTTTAAAAGCACAGGTGGAGAACCATATAAAATACATGCTATTTTATTTTTGTATTTGAGAGTGTGACTAATACATTCATATGTATTGTAGCAGGAAAAGCCATGAATTTATACATACTTTTATAGAAACTCTTAATCATTTTTTTTTTAAAAAAAAAGAAAGTCACAGGACTCTTAGCAGTACCCTGTTTGGAAGTCATATTCACCACCGTTGAATGGCATCTAAACTCCTTCCTTTGGCACCTACTAAAAAGGAGAATTTAACTATCCAAATAAAATTAATTTGACAGATTAGCAATTATTAATCACAGAGACTATATTCACATAAACACTTCTGAACCAACTTTGCTAACATGATATCCAAACACATCTACATTGATTCTAATATCCATTTCAATGATGCTCTCAGGTTGTTTTGATGTAGGTTATACTTTGAAAGGCACTGTCTTAGGTTGGGTTATTATTGCTGTAATTCTAGTTGGCTACATTTTAGGTGTTGGAATGAATGAACTAGGCATTACATGGCTTATTTTATGTGGTTAAAACCCAAAAATGGTATCAAAAAACCTGGAAGATAATCACAGAATTATAGACAAAAAAATGTACAAAAATTCAAAACAGAATCTCAGTAGTCAATTGATGAACTCGGAGGCAAATTGTCACCATGAAACTCAGTGTAATGATAAAAATATAATCAAAATAATGTGATGGGTATTTTATTTTCTCCTCTCATAATGGGTCCCTCTTCTGATGGCGTCTGGTGGGAGTGTCGTGAGCACCTCTGACACAGCGTTAGGAGGACGAAGGAGAAGTGAGGTAGGAAGAGTTAGGTCTCTGCTGTCCCCTGCAAAACGTCTTCATCTACCCTCTCTCTACCGGAGAATGGACCACTATTCTCTTTAAAATACTTTTTTATTTTTGATAGTATAATTATTTAATTTCCCCATTCCTTTCTTTCTTCCAAACCCTCCTGCATATTTTTTCCTTATAATGTCCCTCTTTTTTCTTGAATTAATTTGTTAAACGCATGTGCACGCACACACACATTCTCAAGTACGGCCTCTTCCGTCTACATAATGTTACTCAAATGTTTTCAAGGCTGACTGTCTGATATTAGATAAACGATTGATGTACTCCTCGCTGGGAAAGACTATCCCACCCCAGTAGTCCTTAGTTTCCTGTAGGTCTTTGTGGAGGTGAGGCTTGGTGATCTCGTCTATGTTGTTCTTGTTCAGCTCATGTGTAGGCAGTTATGTGGATGAGACTTTGTGGGTGGAGCTTCTTTCATTACTGGGAGTTACAATCTCATAACCGACTCTGGTTCTCTGACTCTTCCAGTCTTTCCATCCCTCACTTCTGCAATAATCCCTCAGCCTTCGATGTGGGAGTTGTTTTGTAGACATACCTATTGGGAGTGGTCTTCACAACTCTGCATTTTGATTGGTCGTGATTTTCTGTGGTGGACTCTGGCTCCTGCACAGACTCCTCTGGTTCGCACCATTCCAAATACTGCACATAAACAGTTCCACACCCCCCCACCCGTTCTTTAAGATGAAAATATACACTGATGCTGGATCTGTTACTCCCTGTCTCATGGCGTCTTCTCCCCAACACCACTCCCACTTTCCCTCCCTGTCTTCTTCCCTTCCTCTTTCTTTCTCTCTATCCAGTGCCAGGGATGAAACCCTGAGCCTTGTTCTTTCTAGACAAGTGCTTCATTACTGAGCTATCCCAAGCCCTCTTAGAGAAATAAAACACTGAGACAGTCTAATATGATTAAAATCTAAACTCATTAGCAAGTGAGAGGAAAAAAATAACAGAGTATAGTAATTTAGAAAACAAAACCAGGTGAACATTGTGAAATATTTAGAACTGATAATGGGCAGTAAGACACAGGGATAGAAATACCACATATGTATAAAAATAAACTAAATTGTTGCATAATGCTCACTGCAGAAATGAATCAAAGAAAAACTAAATGATTTAAAGCCGCCAGGATGAAAAATGGGTTACACAAAGAAGAATAGCAGTTAGATTGATGTTTTTCCTTCTAATACTAACGAAGAAAGCACAATGCTTTAGAATAATAGATTTTAAGGAGAGTGATAAATTAACTATCAGTAGAGAATGGGAGACTTGGGAAAAATGTTTTGAGGATGAAGGTAAAATAAAGACCTTTTCAGACAAATAAAAGCAGAGAATGTTTATTATGGCAGAATATACCTGAGCAACTTTAAATGAGGGAGTTCCAGGAGAAGAGAAATGATCCACAGGAGATGAGAGGCAAGCACAGCCAGCTGGAAGGTGGTCCAGATGTAGGAAGCCTAAATGTATATTAACTATATAAATTGATAATGCTGTGTACTTTGGCATTAAAAGAGGAGACTTAAAATATTGGATTGGGGAACTGTGTATTACAGGGCATTGAATAGAATTCCATTTACTGTGCAAAGTTTGGTTGTTGTTGAAAGGTTTATAAATACTATTGGTATAGCTTGCTTTCCCACAGTGAGATTTGAGGCAAACATGGAAGATGGGGAAATTCAGCCCTCAGCACGCAGCTGGGAGGCCACAGGCAGCTGTATGCTATTTCCTAACAGGTTCTTGACATTTTGATGAGTTCCGGGACTGTGTGGCAAAGTGAACCTTATCCAGTCTACACCCCAGAAGCATCCTGAGGCACTGAGACCTGGGAGTGGCTTCTTCCTGGTTCAGGTGTGTGTATATGGGGGGAGCTGGGTGTCCTTTTTGTAATTGCACTGAGTGCAGGATCTCTAGGGGAGCATTTGCCCTTAGTCAAGGAACAAACGGAAAAGAGACTATTGTTGCATGGACAACGTGAGGGAAAACCAAGAAAAGACACAACAAAGGCTCCTTGCTCCATTTCACGACTTTAAGAAATTAAAATA
>NC_022032.1:12629403-12632726 GCF_000317375.1 Microtus ochrogaster
ATGGACAGGTGCCTTCTTCCAATTGCTGTCTTGGCGCATGCTTGTGGCCTGGCAGTCTCTTCGCTTACTTTATTTCTTAAAGCTCTATTAAACCCCGTTTCAAAGCTCAGACTTTTACTTTCTGATCTACAGAAACAAGTAACTTTGTATCCTATGCTTCAAGGGCAATATAAGCCCTTTAATAACCTAGAAAGGGTTTCATTTTTCCCCCCGTTCTACATTTTCTCATTACCCACGGGATATGAAAAAAAGAAACTGGATGCTTTTCACATTGATTTTCTTTGCTCCGAGCAGAATTCAGTCTTTGGTCCTACTTCAGAGACAAGAGCTGGTCCCCACACACCCAACAGTCTTCCTGGAAGCCTAAAAGTTCTCAGTTCACTTTCTGAGTATCATCGAGGAAGTTCGCCCCTCAGAGACTCATGTTAATTTGTTAAGTACAAACGTTCTGCTGCCTATATGCTTCTTATTGGCACTTGCTCTGACAGCAATAGAATTCGCTTTCTATAAATATTCACCTCTCAAGGGAACTTCCTGCCACGAATGGCCTTGGTTTCCTTAGAGGAGACCATCCATCATACAGTGCAAGGAGAAAAATACTAATTTCAAGGTAAAAATTTCCAAATCAATGTAACATTTCTCTGAATTCTCACTTTCTTTCTTTTTTTCTTCCTTTTTTTCTCTCACCCCTCTTTCTTCTTCTCCCTGAATCCTTTCCTCTCTCCTACCTTGCCTCTGTCCCTTTCTTCTTTGTTCCCCATCCCTCTTCCTTCTCTTTGTTTTTTTTCTTCTTATTCTCTTTTTTCTCATTTCTCTCCCTTTAGGATTTAATTCTAACTAGTCAGGTTCTTTCCTGGTCACATCTCAAGTTTCATTTTTCTTTCTTGAACCACAAGATTCCCAGAATTAAATACATTTCTATGAAGAATGTAAAACCTGGATAAAAAACAGAGATGAACTCTATAGAGGAAGGTGTATTTTTTTTTTTTTTGGTAACTAATACCCTTATTCTTTCACCAGTAAAATACAGTTTCTAGGGATCTATTTTGTGAATGCTATGGGCTTCTGAGTTCCACGAAAATCTCTGACACTGTTATATCTTCATAAACTTGAAATATCTGTCTGATCAGGAAACATTTGCTCTTCATTTAGAAATAATTACAAATGTATTAATTAAAAAATTAGTAATTAAAAAAATCAATGAAAAAAATAATAATTTGGCAATACTTTTCCTCCCAGGATTTTTTTTCATTCTGAAAAGTAACTAGGTACAATATATATAAATATATTATATACATATATACACAGCCCCCACATATATATTTATATATACAACCACATATATGCATATATATAGTATATATACATACATACACATATATTTATATATAAAGTCACATACATCTATATATATATATATGCACACAATAAATGGTACATGTCCAGGTAATCAATGTATAGTCAAACACAGAAGATTGACAGTGCAGTCATATTTTATGAGCTCATTAAAAGTTGAATTCCCTTTTATGCCATCTTGACTAATAACATAACAGTTTTTCTTGTCTAGTGAATATACTCAAACAGAGCCATTATATACTCAGTGACAGAGATGGTCATGAAGCTGTATGTATGTGTATGTTGGTGTTATACCTAAGAGCGGACTTACATATTCCTGTGTATTTGTATTTTCACATGAGTAGTTAGTTAGTCTACTAACTAGTAGTTACAGTGAGTGTACCCACTGGTCCTAGAAGCCATGTAAATTCTCATTGCTCTATTTCCTTGGCATGCTTGGGTAATGCCTATTGTCCTTGGCATGCTTGGAGTAGATCCCACATTTCCCTCTTGAGCTATGCTGATGCATATATGATGATGGGTCATTAACGATTTCGTTTGATTTTTTTCTGATAACAAATGAAATTTCACCGTACTTTCAATTGATAATCTCTTTGTAATTCCTTCTGACTAAGCTATTGGTTCTACGTTTTCTTAATGATGTGTATATTTTTAGGTATTCCAGCTATGAGAATTTTCTTGGCTAAATGCTTTGTATTGGGACTTTTATGTGGCATATTTTTATGAAACATTTTAAATTCTATATGCAGTTGATATTATGCTTTAAGGTTAATGATTTTCATATTTTGTTTACAAATCTTTGATTACTTCAAGACTGGAAAATGGAGAGTATTTCTACATTATCTTCTGGGGGTTGTATTGTTTGGGTTTTCTTCCTTAACTTCAGCTCGGTTGGAAATTTTTGGGGTTTTTTTTTTTGCTTTTTGTTTTCTGTTCACGGTGTCTCATCACAGCAATAGAATCCCTAAGACAATCAATTTTCATTACTGATTTTTTTTCTGTAATCAAGAACAATCTGATGTGTTAAGTAAATGATTAAAATTACCATTTTATCAATTGGAATATCATTGTTCTGATGATTTCAATCTTGTATAAACAGAAATCTTTTAAGTAAAAAATATAATTCCTTATGAAAGCAAAACTATTTGTTTTGTGAGAACAATGTTGAGTGTGAATTTTAATTAGTGGCTCTACACATTATTCTAAAGGAAATAATTGGAAGAACCAAGCTCATTGAATTCATGGCGTTTTACCTTGGTAAAAATCATGAAGAATTTACAAAAAAGGAATTTTAGTAGAAATAATATTAAATTACTTATCATATGTTAAATCTCTTATGCTCCTATTTTGTTTGAAGTTACATTTATAAATTAATAATTATTTTGTACATGTATTCTGATTTCTGAGAATATAATTACAACAAAACATAGCTAATATGAGTGATAAATGATTAAATCATAGGTAATTAGAATAAAGATACTGGGAATTTAAGGAATGAAAAATTAAGAATGAAATTAGCTTAGATGTAGACTTTTTAATAAACATTTTAACCAGTAATAGCATCTCAACAATTTCTTTCTTATTAAAAATGAACTGGAAAAATCAAATATTTTAAAATACTTATTTAAAAACACACTTCACTTTTCCAGTATTATAATATTCTGCTCTTTTCCCAGTGCTGTTTCCTTGAAAGCCCTGTTCCATGCCTACTTAACCTCAGAAGGGATTATTCCACTCAAATTGTAACGTGTCTCAAAATAAGCATGACACATTTCCCTCAAAGTGCGTCTTCTCTCCATCCCTATGTTTAGTTTGAGATTCAGATCTCTGACTTCTCAGCCCTTTCGCCCACTCATCTTGTAAAGGTCACTGGGTTTTATTGATCATCTCACACCATCTCATCTGTCTTCATTGTCCCCCGTGAACACGTCCAGTGCAGCGTTGATGTCACAATAATTTCTGTGCCG
>NC_022032.1:12633936-12634891 GCF_000317375.1 Microtus ochrogaster
GAACACACTGAACCTGATAGAAGAGAAAGTGGGAAGTACTCTACAACACATGGGATTTGTTTTTAAGGTAGCATTTGCATGAGGTCATGCTATGAATAAAATTTTTTAAATAACTACATACTGAACATGAGTTGTGAAGTTTTAAAATTTTACCCCTGCTCTTAGTAAAATGAATTGAAGACATACTATTCCTTGGTGCTGCTTGATGTTAGAGTCCGTGCTGGTTCTGATTTCTCAAGGGGATCTTTGGTTAATCTGTAATTCTGCACTGTATTCTTTAATTTTATCTGTTATATAACACTGAGGGCAAATGTCTGGTGGTTGAAGTGGAGCAAGTGAGAGCCTGTGAGAGAAGAGAGAGAGGAGGGAGGGAGGGAGGGAGGGAGAGAGAGAGAGGGAGGGAGAAATAGAGAAGGGAAATAGAAGTCAGAGTCAGTAACTATTCTTAATGACCTCAACACTGCCTTATATGCCACATTTAATGTTGCCGTTCTTCAAAACCAGGAAGTGTATTTTATAGTTAGATAAAAATGCCATCTATTATTTGAAGAGTTGAGAGGTTTGTGCCTATAAAACCTATAATACAGGGTGCTTGAAAGATGGCTCAGTGGTTAGGAGTTCTGACTGCTCTTCTATAGGACCCAGGTTCAGGTCCCAGCACCCACATGGCAGCTCACAACTGTCTCTAACTCTAGTTCCAGAGGATCTGATATTCTGACACAGCGATATATGAAGTCAAAACACCAAGGCACATTAAATAAAAAATGAATCACTAAAAGTTTTTAAAGACTTATAATATGCATTTCCTTACAGAGATGTTTAAGACCAACTGGGCTAGATAGATAAACCCTATTTCATCTTCCTTGGTGCTGCAATTATGGCATTCACTAGTTTTCCTAGTTTGTGAAAGCTTTCTAAGGAATTTTAGGTACAGAATTACGAACTAGGCAATGTG
>NC_022032.1:12635993-12656726 GCF_000317375.1 Microtus ochrogaster
AAGTAATTTCAATCTTTCTTCTCTCTCATCTCCAGATTGATTTTGAACCCTCAGACTTTAATAAACCTGCCATGAAATTCACTTTCAAATCCTCCCTCTAGAAATCTACCTTCTAAATGTCATTTTTCTGAACGTTGTGTGGGGCTTCTCAATCTGATGTGGTTTATCTCTTGGGATGCTCCTGGGTTCCAGGTGTCCTGTCTTTCTTCTTTCTCACAATCTTACCACCCACACTTACCAGCGCTACACACGGCTCACTGAGCTAGCATGTCTGAAAATACAGGGCTCTATTTTTAAAAGAAGCTGATGTGAGGTGTTCCTGCATCACCGTGACTCCACACAGGGCTCTGTATCTTTCTCATGTATCGTCAGTGGCTGACAGAGAGATATTTTGGTCCATACTGAGATTCACAGTAGAGACAGTAGAAGTCATAACAAGTTATGATAAAATAGTTTTTAATGAATCATTCTCTTCTACTCTCCCAATTACTGTCAGAAACAGGTTCTCTGAGGAAAAACCTCACGAGAATAAAGTAAAGGAGGCTGTCATTATGAAATAGGGGTGCGGAATTTCTTCCTACAATAGGATCCATACTCTCATTACAAGGCTCCGTTTATTATCTATTTATGTGCTACCAATCATTCAAAATTTTCCTAAATCAGGGTAGAAAATATGACTTTGTCAACTGAACTGTATAATCTTTCAATATTTTCATTGCAAGAAAGTCTTTGGAATCTGTGCTTCAACTGAAGAGCTTATGCAAATTCAAGAAGAGGGAAACACAGGAAGGTCATGTTGATTCTGAGAGTGCATATGCATTTTCTTTAAACAAGGCATACAATTATGAGATGCGATTCAGTTTTGTTCTTGAAAATTAATCCAGTGTCTGCAATCTCTTCTCTACTAACATTTCTAATAGATTTCAAAGAGACAGTACACTTGCATTCTCTCGGACTGTTTCTTTGTCTCTGTCTCTCTCGTTCTCCCTCTTCTCTCATGTGTGTGTGTTGAAATAGGGTCTTAAAATGTAGTCTATCCTGGCCTTAAACTTGGCATCTCCCTGCCTCAAACTGCCTGCTGCCACTACAGCACTGATGTAGATACACCTCACTTTTATTCAGGCACAAAGCTTTTAATTTTTTCCATATGCTTATTATATTGGTGTTAATCACAAAAGCTTGTCTTTTGTATGATATTTAAAATAATCTACCTAGCAACAACCATCAACACACTGACAGTGTCACATACTAGCATAATGTTTGGCCACGCATAACATCAGAACTACTGACTGTGAGTAGACACGGGGCAAAAATGTTCCTTCAAGCAATCTTGATCATCCTGTCCAAAAACTTTAGAAATCTGACTTCATTTATTAGCGATCAATTCCTTCTTTGTGGTTGTTAATTGCGTTTTCTAATTTTCTCAAATGTCCATTCAAAGTGAGTTTACTAGGAAAAGCTTAAAGGAGAGATGCTTCCGATTTTATCATAATATGCCAACGTTACTTCAGCATTATGTAAACCCTCTGAAGTGACTTGAATTTTTGATGAGCAATATTAGATAACAACTTAAGTTGTGTGTTGGGATGCAAATTGCTACCTATAGAGTACGTCTGAAGACAGGTGAGCTAAGGCATACTTGTTTTTCTTCTACTATGTAAATAAATACTTCCCATATTGTTGGTGAATTCAAACATATCCCATCACTTTTGTTTCATTGTCCCTTTTTCAACCAGAACATGAATGCAAAAGAACTGGGATATAGATTCTGTGCCTTTTTTATGAGGTAGAATATGCTCCTATTATCTTAAAAGTGCTTTAATATTTTCTCTAATTAGAAAGTATGTCCTATAGGTTGTGAGTCCAGTTCCTTAGCATCACTCAAAAGTGAGCATTCAAAGTTACAGGATCATTTGGGAAATATATATATTAGTATATATATTACTTAAATGTATTAGTTTATTTTACAGCCCAAGGATAATTTCCTCTCCCTTCTCTCCTTGCATTCCCTTCCCCACTTCGCTCTTGCCCCCATCCCGTCCAGTCCTCCTAGTTCCTGTTCAGATAGGGGCAGGCCTCCCATGGGGATACACAAAGCATAGCTTATCCAGTTGTAGCAGGACTAAGTTCCTCCCATTGTATTGAGGCTGGGCAAGAAAACCCAGCATGAGGGAAAGGTTCCCAAAAGTCAGTCAAAGGGTTAGGGACAGCCCCTGCTTCCACTGCTAGAAGTCCCAAAGTAGACAAGCTGCACAACGTCACACATATGCAGAGTGGCTAGGTCAGTACCATGTAGGCTCCCTGACTGTTGGTATAGACTCTGTGAGCTCCTATGAGCTCAGGTTAGTTGTGTCTGTGGGTTCCCGTGTGATGACCTTGACCCCCCCCCTGCGCCTATAATCCTTCCTCCCTCTCTTCAACAGGATTCCCTGACGTAGGGCCCAATGCTTGGCTGTGGTCTCTACATTTATTCCATCAGTTACTGGATGAAGCCTCTCTGACGACAATTGGGGTGGTCACCAATCTGTGAGTACAGCAAAATATCATTAGGCATCATTACATTGACTTTCTTTTTTCTCCAATTTTGTTTGGTTGTATCCCAGGTCTCTGAGCCATTTAGCCTCTGGGTCTTGCTATTCCAGGTAGCGTCAGAGATGGGCTCATTCTCATGGTGGAATGGGATGGAAGTGGGGAATGGTAAGGTTAGCACAGAAATTGTGGGAGTATCCTGCATATCTCATAGGCAGGACAGACTGTAGGTCAAAGGTTGTGTGGCTGTGCCAGCTCCCCATCCCTCCACAGGCAGTTCTGTCAAGGAAATGGCCTGTTCAGGATACATCTCCATCATTGCTAAGAGTCTTAGCTTGGGTCATCCTTGTAGATTCTTGGGAGTTTCTCTTACACCAGGCTTTTGTCTGACCCTCAAATGTCCCTTACCCTTTTCTAGTAATCTCTTTTAGTTCTCCCTCTTCATCTACCCCTCAACCTGATCCCTCTTGTTACCATCTACACCCATCCTCAGACCACCCATAAGATCTCTTCTATTTCCCCTTCTGTGGGAGATTCATGTGTCCCACGTTGGACCATCCCTGTTACCTAGCCTCTTTGGGTCTGTGAGTTGTAGCTTGGTTATTCTTTACTTTACAGCTAATATCCAGTTATAAGTGAGTTCATACCATGTTTGAGTCTCTGAGTCTGGGTTATCTCCCTCAGGATGATTTTTTTTTTCTAGTTCCATTCAGTTGCCTACAAATTTCTTATTATCATCGTTTTTAATATCTGAGTAATACTCCATTATGTAAATGTACCCCATTTTTAAAATCTATTCTTTGATTGAGAGGCATCTAAGTTGTTTCTAGCTTCTGACTATTATGAATCATGCTGCTATGAACATAGCTGAGCAAATGTCCTTGTGTTATGATTAGCCATCCTTTGGATATATGCCCAAGAGTGGTGTAGCTGGGTCTTGAGGTAGATTGATTGCCAAGTTTTGGAGAAATCACCATATTGATTTTCAAAGTGACTGTAAACATCTGTACTCTCATGAACCAGCTCTTTGGAGCCTATTTCCTGGGGAGGGATACCTTGTTCAGCCTAGACACAGGAGGAAGGGCCTTAGTCTTGCCCCAAGTGATGTGACAGACTTTCTTGACTCCCCAAGGGAGATCTCACCCTTGCTGAGTAGGTGGTGGGGTGGGGAGAAGGAGAGAGGAGTGGGAGGGACAGGAGGGAGAAGGAGCTGGAATTCATATGTAAAACAAGATTGTTTTAAAAAATAAAAAAAAAGAAAGAAAGGAAGAAAAAATTTGTGCTACCACAGCAGTGGAGGAGAGTTCTCATTGCTCTACATCCTCTCCAGCATAGATCATAAATTGTGTTTTTGATCTTAGCCATTCTGACTGGTGTAAGATGGAATCTCTCAGAGTGGTTTTGATTTGCATTTCCCTGTTGGCTAAGGATGCTGAACATTTCTTTAAGTGTTTCACTGCCATTTGAGAGTCTTCTGTTGTTAATTCAGTTTGGATCTCTACCCTATTTTAATTGAATTATTTGTTGGCTTGCTTTTTTTTTTATGTCTAGTTTCCCAAGTTATTTATCTGTTTTGGAATTTAGCCCTTGGTTTGATGTGGAGTTGGTGAAGATGTTTTTCCATTCTGTGGGCTGCTGTTTTGTCCTATTGGTAGTGTCTTTTGCTTCACAGAAGCTTTTCGGTTTCAGGAGGTCCCATTTATTGATTGTTAGGGCTTCAAAACTGAGCCTAGGAAAACCGGTACACTTGGTGGTGGGTGAACTGAGCGGGCCACTCAAGGCAAAGAATTAACAATGGTGCACAGAAGACACAAGGCACTGCAAACCAGGGTTTCAAGGAAAGGAAGTGTTCAGCTGGAATCTTGCTGTCACTCAGATACAATGAAGACTTAATGGTGCACTGAATTTAGTCATACGGTGGTCACTGGTGATCTTGATCAATGCCATTTCAATGAAAAGAAATGATTAGAATCCTGTCTTAATGAACTTAATAGCAGTATATGAAGAAAGATTCACTTAACAAATATGAATAATAATTTGAGAAAATTTTGGTAGACAAAGAACAAAAAACAGCAGGTCTACCAAATGCAGATCACATAGGCTTCAGAGAGGTAATATTTGATATGAAGTAATATAAAGATAGGAAAGAATGAGAACTAGTAACATACTAAAAAAAAGGACAATTGTTGTTGGAGAGATGGGCCTGATCCCAGGACTTTGGACTTTAAATTTTAGTTTGGACTCCACTGTGGAGGTTTTGGTTCATAGGCAAGGTGTAGAACCTCTAATTGCATTCCCTAAACTGCCCAAGGGCTGTGCACGATAATTTGATAACCCCTAAACTGGAGCCATTGTGTAGAAAAATTTCCTTTGTATTTTTGTAGAAATATTAGAAAATATAGGTATGCAGTAAAATTTGAGGGAATTCATAGGAACAGTAGAGAAGCACAGGACAAATAAGAGGGGTTGAATGGGGACAGAACTCACTCACAGCGATAAAAGAGGATGAAAGTATTTGGATAAGTGAGAAGGTAGCAGGTATGATAAGACTTTGGAGAAGTTTTCTGTTTGCCTCACGTTTCTCGGCTTAGCAGAATTGCAAGTTAGGTTGCTAAGATGGAGAATAAAAAAAAGTGTGGTTATATGTTTGAGAATAGAGTTGAAGGCCAAACAGTGTTTGGGGCATTTCTTTAAATATACATTCTTCACTAAAACAATACATTTGCTTTGGGCCCTTATACAGAAACACAGAATTTTGGTCAATCACTCGATTTTACTCAGTGGTTCTCACTTATTTAAGATATATTTTAGCATTCCAAATATATTCCAAATTTCCTAGGCTTCTATTTCCAACAAAGAGACATCACTATCTTTCTTAGACAGGCCTTGCAGGGTTATTTCCTCTTCAACTATAGCAAACCTAAAACATTAAAGTTCCATAAGACCTTGGGGCTTATTCTGGAGGCTTAATCTTTGTAAAGGGCAGGGGATGCTTCATGCTTGCCTTTAGTGCCCACCCACCCCTTCCTCAAGAATTGAGCTACTGAGTTCTAAAAGAACAGACTTGGAGTATAACTGGGCTTCCCCAGCTACTGGAACTGTTGTGAGAGGTCTCTTGTTTGTTTCCCAGCTGCCCCAGCAGCTCAGACCCAAAATAATCATACAGAAACTGCATTAATTAAATCAGTGCTTAGCTCATTAGTTCTAGCTTCTTATTGTCTAACTCTTACACATAAATTTAACCCATCTTCATTAATCTGTGTATCACCACATGGCAGTGGCTGACCAGCTAAAATTCTAGTGTCTGTCTCCAGCTTCTTTCTGACCCCGCCTTCTTCCTCCCAGAACTCAGTTTAGTATTCCCCACCTAGCTAAGTTCTGCCTTACTATAAGTCCAAAGCAGTTTCTTTATTCATTAAAGCTAATCATAGCATACAGGGGGGAATACCACATTAAGGAACAAGCTAACTGAAAACTGTCCTTAAAAACCAGTGTATTCGTGTAATTCTAGATACAGAAAGCAAAGATCAAGAAGTTAGCAGAGTTGTTTCCTGGGATCTGCAGGGGAGCCCACACAGGGATTTGCAGGCAACCCTTCATTTCCTTGTATATTCTATAGAATCTGATGGCATATTGAACCAGACATCCTTGCTGGTAGCTCTGGCTTTTATTATAGGTTATATTTTACTTTTTGACATTGTAGGCTGAGATGGTAACTTTCAAGTCTGATTTTCCAGGATATCAAGAGAAGAACTATATTTTCCTTTATGCTGAGTATTTTTCTGGGTTATGCGCCCTTGGATTTATTGGGTGAAGTGCATGTCACGGTTGACGCAGATCACTAAGTTAAAAATTCGTATTAAAGCTAATGGAGAAAGAAGAAAATAACTAAGCGATCATTTCACTTTTAATGAGGAGTTTTTGAAAAGTTCTTATTGCTTTCCTTTTAGCATCCATAAATCAAACCTTTAATGCCCAATTTACAAGTTTAATTGGAAATACTGCAGACTATACTAACAAGGCATTCCCATTTATAGCAATAACCCAAAGCTATAGGACTGGAGAGAAATTCCCAAGAGAAATGTCTTTTTAAGCAAACCATTTTAAAAGTAAAACTATTTGTAATATACAAGAACATATTAAATAAAAAGTAGTCTTTTCCTTGTGCAGGCTGAGGAAACTAGTCCATACTTTTACTCATTGCTGCCAGGCAACAGGCAAAATGCAGCAATTGTCTCAGGAAAGCTTCTTTGGAGGAGAGTTGTCTAGAAGAGGATTACAGCTACAATGATAAGGAAACAATTGTCACTCAAGCAGGAAGTGGAGGGCATTTGGTATTTTTTTTTTTTTGTGGTTTGCACAGTTATTATAATTTGTTCCTAGACACGTGTGGGCAGATATGATAGGCTGGACATATTCTAAGTAGATTTTCAGGTTTGTAAACTTATTATTACCTTTACAAGGGGATAATATCTAACCAGTCACCTTCAAACCTTTGTCATCCATCCTGTACCACACATAAATATTGCATTCTCTGTCTAACAACAACCTTGGTTAAGTCATTCAGGCTTGCCACCACCAGCACCACCGCCACCACCATCACGATTTGTGGGCATTTGTATGGATGCCACCAAAATAGGAATCGTTCATGTGCATGTCTTATAATGTAGTCCTAAAGTAAAGTAAAAGTTCATGTGCAGAGGGAGAATGATCAGTCCATAGCTTTCCAAGCTGTATGAAGGCACGGAACTTCAACAGTGGTCATCTTAACTAAAAAATATCTGGGTTTTCTCCGGTTTTCTTTGAGGGGGACAATTGAGTATTTTCACAATTCCACGTTTCACTGACCTTATAGCTAACCAAAGATTGAATGGTGTTAAGGCAATGGAAATGAAAGACAGAAAGGATCTGAAAACGCCCGGTAGGTGGCAGTCATGCTCTATTAGAATATTAGAATAAATGAAATATTTCCTACTGTTTCAGTTGGTTGCTGTCATGGGAGAGGATACTGCTTTTCTGTTGCTTTTTTTGGTTGCACTGTGTTTTGAGACAGTCTCCATTTGCACTCCTGACGGGACTGAAATTCATGCCCCTCCCCCAGCTTCCCGAGTACTAGGATTGTTAACTGTTTATTGTCACAGTTACAGCTTAAAAAAACCAAAGAACAATATTTTTTTTTGAAATACATTTGATTTCTCAAAAATATCTTATATAATAACTTAAATAATACATTGAGGGGTTTTTAAAGAGGAAAAGAAAAGTGTAATTATAGTATAATCTCAAAAATGAAATATATATTTAAGAATATATATTCAAGGCTAATCCTCAGACAACACAGAATATTAAAAGAGATAAATGAATGAGCAGACATAGGGTAGAATATGAATTCTACCTTCAGTTACATGCTTGCTGGTCCTGCAGAAGCAGAGAGGTATATGATACATGGTGTAAAATATGTATGATGGATAATCATAATGGCCAACTTGAAAAGGATTTAGAATCACCATGAAAGTCAACTCAGAATATATCTGGTAGGGACATACCTGCTATTTTATACTTGATTAACAAAAGTGAGAATATCCACCATACTCTGGGCAGCTTTATTCCAGTGCCTAGATACATTGGAATAAATAGGAAAATAAAAGGAAATAGAAAGAAAAAGGGAAAGGCAGGCTGACAACCTCAGCTTCTGCTGGCCTCACTCTGCTTCTTAAGTGTTGAGGTAAGAGGACCAAGTCCCGTAACGCTCCTGCCATCAAGGTTTCTCCATCATGACAGACTATATATTCAAACTCGGAGTTAAAATAAAAACTTCCATTCTTTAAAAAGTAGTAATATATACTGTGCAAAATATTCTGAAGACTAGGAACAATTTTCATATAATGAGTCAGTACTGGCCGGGAGGTGGTGGCGCACGCCTTTAATCCCAGCACTCGGGAGGCAGAGGCAGGCGGATCTCTGGGAGTTCGAGACCAGCCTGATCTACAAGAGCTAGTGCCAGGACAGGCTCCAAAGCTACAGAGAAACCCTGTCTCGGAAAAACTAAAAAAAAAAAAAAAAGAGTCAGTACTGTATCGATTGGACTTGAACGATATATTTCTATGAAACCTTGAATGGAAAGGCTCAAGTATACTCTCCTAGGCTCACGTATATGGATATTTAGTTCCCAGTTGGGGCTGCTGTTTGCGGGTAGTTGTGGGACCTTACAAAGGTAGAACAAGGCTTAAGGAAGTATGCCATCGGAGGTGAACTTTGAGCATTTATAACCTGTTTCATTTCCTGTTCTCTCTCTCTGCTTCCTGCGTGTGAATGTAAACATGACTGGTCAGCTTCCTGTCTTAGCACCATGGCATACCTTTTATGACACAAAGGGATACTATTTCTCTAGAATAATACGCTAAAATAAATCCACTATTCCTAAAGCTACTCTTGGTCGTGGTAATTTACTGCAGAAATGGAAGAGTAACTAATAGAGTTTGTCACAAGTGTTAATCATGTAAAGTAATTAAACAAAATTACTGACAATCAGAACACAAAATACTCTATCCTACCCATTATTTGCCAAAAAAATATTAAATGTATCTCTATTCAGATTAGTAACAATGTAGAATTTTGCCTCATAAATGTTAGACCCTACTTGTCAGCTAGAAATAGTTTTTGTTTCTAAATCCTCTGAGGAGTGTGGCTCTCTACTGATGGTCCTGTTTTAAACAAAGGAATATTCAACTTGTTTTGGGATACACATCAATAACTTGCTGTGTATGTTACATATTGGCAGAAAGGCAAGAAAAGATATTCTTAAAGCTTTAAATACATGCTGCTTAATCCCTCAGAAAATCACACCATATAGAAACCATGCGGATCACTCAAAAATACTTAAATCGCATGAACGCCAGCCAATCAGAAGTAATGCTGGCAATAAACAATATCCTTGAGCATGCTGGAACATTCCAAGTTCATCCCAGATCATAATGATGATGATGATGATATGATGACGATGACGATCTATCTCCTGAATATATTGAAAATAAGAGATCAGGTATCCGCACCTATTTGGCAAATGACAACTCAGGCTAAAATCCAGGCAGGCTCATTTAGTTTTAAACTTCTGTTAAGTGTGGAGGTGCACATCAGTCTCCATGTGCTATCATAAGTAACAGTGGTTATTGTATCTGTGGTTTCTGTTGCAAAAGAGAAACTGAAGAACCCACACGAATTCACAAGCCAACTAAATGGTGTTTCATACCCCCAGTCCATTTCCTTCAGCTCCATCAGAGATGGCTGCTTAAATCACAGGGCATTGACACCTAATAGCTTCAGACCCGGGCATTGTTCTGCATCGAGTCACTGTGTTAGCTTTTGTTCTCAAAATTAATGAAAAGTGGCAGTTATTTACCACTGTGACGGGGATTACAATGCCGCCGCAGAAAATAGAATTTCAGAAAAGAGGAAGTGAACTCTTGTGGGATGAATAATAATAATTAGAGAGGCGATGCTGGTGAGGGAGGGGCAGGAGAAACCGTAGCTTTCAGAGGGAG
The DNA here is from genome assembly GCF_000317375.1 of Microtus ochrogaster. Classification (NCBI taxonomy): domain Eukaryota; kingdom Metazoa; phylum Chordata; class Mammalia; order Rodentia; family Cricetidae; genus Microtus; species Microtus ochrogaster. Next base: position 12,646,061 of record NC_022032.1, read on the forward strand.
GTGTGCAGCCGCATGCTAGGCGACTTCACACCCCCTTTGTTTTCTAACTGAACTTTATTTTCTCATTAGGAGTGTTGAACTTCCTGATAGTCAAACATTGCCTTTTCATCTCTTCAAAATGCAAAATAAATCCTTCCTCTTCCTGGGTTTGGTTTAATATTGATTAAACTTGTATTTTCTGGCAGCCGCTGTGCCAGGTAAGCATTTAAAGGTGTTACATTTTCACTGACTTAAAATATGCATTCAAGAGATAACTGGGAATATGGGAGCTATATACCCACAGGCATAGAAGGAGGTGTTGTTGAGCTCCCCTTTCCCATGTTTAACCACTCAGAATGATGGCATGTGCACAAGAGTCTGCTCTGAGATTATAGCCACAGCTTGATTCTCAGTCTTCATCTTTCTTCTCTATGAACTTCTATACCTTAGAAACTAGTAACTTGGATAATACAAGTCTGTAAAAGATGCCCAATGACATAATGCACGTGTATAGCAGACAGCATTACTCATTTTTTAAATGACAATTTCCATAATGTCCTAAGCATGTAATGCAGAGAACGCAAGTGTTTCCACGAATGTCTCTCAGACACTATTTTTTTGTTTCCATTCTCTCATTAATAGCTGTTCTGCTGTGTTGTCTTTGATGAGAAGGACATCTCTTAGCTTATCCTTGCTCCAAAACCCTCTATGCAATTGAGGATCTGTTTTCCTTTATTTAAACTGAATGATCACCTTAGATTTAGCCATTTTAGTGGCTGTGACTTACACCATTTAGATGGTTGGAACCTTTCCAGATTCTTCCCTAAGCTCTTCAGTTTCAGCGTTTAGAAACAGACAAACATTCATCATGGTTTTCCTCTTCCCGCTCTTTAACTGGATTTCCAGAGCTCAGCCTGGTCCTTGGTTGTAGATTTCTGTATCTGGTTCCATCAATTACTGGATGAAGACTTGATGATGATAGTTGGGATATTCTCCAATCTGATCACAGGGGAAGGCCAGTTCAAGCACCCTCTCTACCTTTGCTAGGAGTCTTAGCTGAGGTCATCCTTGTGGATACCTGGGGATTTCTACAGCACCAGATTTCTCCCTAAACCCATAACGGCTCTGTGTATCAAGATATCTCTTTCATTGTTCTTGCACTCTGTCCTTCCTCCCCCTCAACCATCCTGGTCCCTCATATTCTCATTCCCCCATCCCCTTCCTTTTTCTGCCCCCTCTCCAGTTCTTTTCATGAATAATACAATTTTTTTTCTATCTAAAAATGTTTCTATAAGTCTAGAAAACATATCATCATGCTATTACTGCCCCCAGGAAATTGACACATAACCACAGAGAAAGATAACTTTAAATTTAATTTTTAGTTTTAAATATTCTTCTTTTCCGTAAGTTTTTACTTGCAACTGTTTTAGCTGCTGTTTAGTTCTAGGTCTTTATTTCATAAAAATATAGCAAGGCTGGCAAAAGTCTTCATTTTCCTGAATCTAATTTCTTTCTTTAAAGGGCTGGGAAGTTTGATTATGTGAATTCTTAGAGTATTTCCAGGTAGAATTTAAGTATTGAAAATAAAGGCAAAGTTTTCAATAATATTATTATTTTGATACACTGAATTTATATTTCACTTCTTTGTAAATAATAGAGCACTTTTTTCTTTGCAGGTTAATGTAAACCTGCCCCTTCCTTATTCTTTTGTTTATCTTGGAGGCATTCCCACTTATATTTTAGCTCCCTGTGTAGTTTTTAATATTCACTGTAACCTTGATATGTTATTAAGAGTAGGACAGCCTTGGGTATGGCCTCAGGGCTGCAGCAAGGGAAACATCAGAGGTTCTCACTTGAAAGAATCAGGATATTCTTTATTATTTCTGCACTGCAATGATTCTGCCAGAGGGAAGAAGGTCATTATCTCTTGGCAGGATTTTCTTTTTTTCCCCTCCATTTTGTTTCAGCAACCTTACCTTGGGACCCCAGTGACTGAGCCTACAAGTTTGTTAAATCCCTCCGTGACTTTTTATCACACCATATGCAGCCTTCTTTCAAATGCCAGGTCAGGCACATGTCTCCTTTGATGTCATAGTTGTAAAATGAAAAGTGGTGCGTATCTGAGATAGAGCCTCGTCCTACCTTTCCATAAAACTTGATGTTCTACACATACTATTTTATTTTTATATTTCTGTAAAAAAAAGGTAGAGTAAGAAGGGCAGATGGGGAATCAGTGTTTGCAACTTCAGAAATCAAGAGAAATATGTCGCAGAACGGTGCATTGAAAGGCCATTTCTTTTTCATCTCTGCATCATCAGATAAATTCACCCTTAAGTCATCCAGGGAAATGGGTCTGGAATCTTTACAAGGTGTTTTTATGCTATCAGAATCCACTACTTTTCACCATACAACATTGTCTACTTACTGATTTAGGTTTCAAAACAAACACACCAGAGTTATTTAGGAAGGAAGAGGGCCATGACTCATTAACTTGTGTAGTTTGCCATATTTTGTCCTTCATTTCTTCAGATTTGTGTCTCTAACTGAGTCCTGCTAGTCTGAGATCAAATGTGAATTTCCCACTACCAAGTTACCAAATTTATAGTTCAAGCCTTATGTAATTTTTTAAACTTTCATAGATCAAAGAAATATATGTTATTGCAGAGATTGTTTTTTTCTCATATGATTTTAATATGAGTTCTATAACGAAATGCATATTTAGTTGAATTGTTTCATATATAGAATTTACTGTTTTCCTAATAATAGACCAAAGAAAGTGGGTGGTATGCCTTACAATAAACTTAAGAAATGATAATCATAATTTTACTAGCCCTGGTTGGTTGACTAGGTTTACAATATCAGGAATAGTTTCCTTCTTGTAAAAAGGGCCTTAAGTCCACTAGGAGAGTTATTGGTAATGACAGAAAATACAGCAATGAAGTCCCACTAACATGATTTTCTAACGAACTGAATAGGAAAAACAGCAATAGACATGCCAAAATAGACAAGGGAATGCCTATGTGGCCTCAACCTTACCTAAAGAATTATAGAAAACTTTACTACAGCATAAATCACATATTAAGTCCACACACTAATAGTGGGAGACTTAAACTTCCCACTCTTAACACTGGACATGTCAGCCAGCCAGAAGCTTAACAGACAAATAAGGTAACTAACAGATGCTATGACTTAAACGACTTAACAGACATCTACAGAAAATTCCATCCAAACATAAAAGAATAAACTTTCTTCTAAGCACCTCAGGAAACCTTCACAAAAACTGACCACATATTCAGTAGCAAAACAAACCCCAACAGATAAAAAAAAAATGGAACAACTTCATATATCTTATCAGATCATTATGGCTTAAAGTTAGAATTCAGCAGCAACACTAATTACAGAAAGCCTACAAACACATGGCAATAATGCTCACCTGACACAACAATGCATCAAGGAAGAAATAAAGAAATGCGTAAGACTTCCTAAAGTTCAATAATGACTGTACAACATACTCAAACTTATGGGACACAATGAAAGCAGTGTTAAGAGTAAAGTTCACAGCACTAAATGCCTACAAAAAGAAGCTGAGAAAATGTCACACTAGCAAGTTAGCAGACCATCTGAAAGCACCAAGGGGGACTAGAATACAGGAATTAGTCAAATTGAGAGCTGAAATCAGCAAAATAGAAACAAAGAAAGCAATACAGAGAATCAATGAGACAAAGAATTGGTTCTTCAAGAAAATCAACAAAATATATTAACCTTTATCCAAACTAACCAAAAGGCAGAGGGAGAATATTCAAATTATCAAAATCAGAAATGAAAAGGGAGACATAAAAACAGACACAGAGGAAATACAAAAAAAATCATCAGACCATACTGTAAAAACCTGTACTCCACAAAATTGGAAAACTTGAAATATATAATTTCCTGGATAAATATCACCTACCAAAATCAAATCAAGACCAGATAAATCAGTTAAATACATCTTTAACTCCTAAAAAATGGAGAGGGAGAGGAAAGGAGGAGGAGGAGGAGAAGGAGGAGGAGGAAGAGGAGGAGGAGACACATAAAATGATTCCTAATGATATTCTGCTGTAGTCATAGATTGGTATCTTTGCCAGTGGTCATCAGAGATACGTGCTCTGACAGCAGATGGGAAAGGATGCAAAGACCCATAGTCAGACATTATGCAGGGAGAGTGTGAGTCAAAATACTTGGTCTCTATCAGGTCCCTTTCTTTGTAAACCGGGAAACTCAGTGGAAGAGGGGGGGAAAGAGTGTAGGAGTCAGAGGGAATGGAAGACACCACAAGCTCATGGTCCACTAAACCAACTAAGTGTGCTGCAAATGGGCCCACAGAGACTGAAGAAGAAAGTTGAGGTGAAGAAAATCTGAGACTGTGAAATAATGATGGCCGTTGCTTCTGAGTCAATGTGAGATGAAGTCTAGAATCCCGATCAATCTGTAGATGGAAAAAATGTTTCTTGGATCAAAGGTTGGAACTCACTAATGTAAGCTGGGATGTTAGTGAGCTCTCTCTTGGGTCTGCATCCTTGTTAATAGTCATCTGGTGATTGCATATTAGCCCTGTAGCGGGTATACCTAGATACAGCATTGCCTTCTTTCTAGATGTGTATTGAATAGCCTTTGACTCTGGATGCTTTTACTATTAATGATTATGTCTATAATTCTCATTTCTCATTTTTTTTTGTTTTAATCTCTGCCTTACCAGAATTGCTACCTGGTGATGGATGAAGTTCTTTTTTTTTTTTTTTTAACAAAGCCTGTCTAGACATTTCCCAATCATAAAAAAGAACATTAAGTAAACAAGATGACTGTCACAAACATATAAACAAAATATCTAGAAATATCCGAAATAACTAGAAATATCCTAAAGAATTTGACAATTAAGATAGTCACTGAACTAAATAAAGCAGTAATTCTAAATTAAGGAAAAAATGTATTAACAGAATAGAAATATTAGTAGAGTTAGAACATATTCTCAAATAACCAAAGACATCTCCCATCCAAATACTAACCAGGCTGATCCTTGATTAGCTTCTGTGATCAGATGAGATCAGGTGCATTTAGATCAGGTATGGCTTGAGAGAGGCAACCAAGAATGAGAAAGATAAATATGGTGTGTACTCTCTTGTAAGTGGATTTTAGCTGTAAGATAAAGGATAACTATGCTACAATCCTTAGAAAGAGAGAGACTAGGTAATGTTGAAATTGGAGCGGCGGGGCTGAGTCCCCAGTACCCCAGCCACTTGCCTAGTTTATGCCCCAAAATAATTACAGGGAAACTGTATTCTTTTAATCACTGCTTGGCCCATTTCTATCTAGCCTCTTCTAGGCTAACTCTCGCACCTGGACTAGCCCATCTCTAATAATCTGCTGTAGCCCACAAGGTGGCTTACCAGGGAGATTCTAGCCTACGTCCATCCTGGGTCGGAGCTTCATCACATGTGCCTCAGAGAGCAGAGCTCTCGCCTCTGCCCGCAAGAGTGGAGCATCGTGTCTCTCTGAGGCGTCTGCCCCCGAGAGGAGAGCTGTCGAGTCTGACCTCACTTCCTCTTCTGCCCAGCATTGTGCTCTGTTTACTCCTCCCACCTTATGTTTTAACCTATCAGGGCAAGTAGCTTCTTTATTTAATTAACCAATGACCTTCCTCCATCAAGGTAACAAGGAGGGTTGATAAGAAGAGACCTGGTTCCCCCTGGGAAGGGGAAATAGAAGATACTTTCTGAGTGGACTGAGGAAGAATGGGGATGATGGAAGCTTGAACCATCAGGTTGGTGGGCGGCAATTCAGAGCCAAATAAAAACCTGCCACAAGGTAATCTCCCAGGAATCTACAATGAAGACTTTAACTTAGACTCCTAGAAGTAGTGAATACATGGCTTGAACTGGCCATCTCCTGTTACCCAATTGTCATCAGAGAGGCTTCATACAGATACTGATGGAAACAGATAGAGCCCCACAGTCAAATATTAGGCAGGGTTCAAGGAATCCTTCAAGAGAGGAAAAAGGATTATAGGGGTCAGAGGGTTCAAGAACACTACAAGAAAACTCACAGAATCGAATAATTTGGGCTTAAGTGGCTCAGAGAGACTGAATTGACAAGCAGGGAGCCTGCGTGGGACTGACTTAAGACCTCTGCATGTATGTTAAAGTTGTGTAGCTTGGTTCTCTTGTTGGGCTCCTACTAGTGGGAACAGGAGCTGTCTGGCCTGTTGCAGTGGCTTTTGGGACCCTGCTCCCTATACTGTGTTGCCTTGTCCATCTTTAATGCATGGAAAGGTGCTTAGTCTTATTGCAGCTTGGTATACCATGTGTTGTTGATACTTAATGGGAAACCTGCCCTATCCTAAATAGAAATAGAGGAAGAGTAGAGTAGGGGATGAGAGCAGAGGGGGTGTGGAGGGAGGGACTGGGAGGAGAGGAGGGAGGGGAACTGCAGCTAGGCTGTAAAATAAATAAAGACGTAAATGTATTAAATATCCAAAGAGAAATTGTAATAACTGCTGTGGAATAAAGAATATAGGCTCTAAGCTTTTAAATGTGAAAGAATTTAATTTCTAGTTTGTGAGATAGTGCTGGCAAAGATCATCTCTTATAACTTGAGGAAGAGAAAACACAGAGCAGAAAGGGCCAGATTCAGTAAAAAAAAAAAAAAAATTAATGGGATAAAAAATGCTTGAAAAGTTTCTGCAACAATTCTTATGGATTGACCTCAAATTAATATTTTAATTTTACAGAATTAAAAAGTTTAACCATCTTTGTAACCCATGATATCCTTTTCCTAGATTTTCATCAATTTTTTCTTTGTCATTTCCTCAACTTTGGAGAATATTTTTTTAACAGTTCTACAGAATACTTTTACTGTAGAAATGATTCCACTTTTGAGATGACTTAGAAATTACTAAAAGAAAAATATACCTTTCAGGACAAAAATAAAATTTGAAAAAATTATCTCTTCATAAACTAAAGGACCCAACATCCCAAGTGAGACATCTTTTATATGACTATCACACAAGGTTCAAGGACATTGTGGAAAAGGAAGCAGATAGAAAAGAGCTGGGAGAGAGCTGTCCCCTGGACACCCCATGGTTCTTGCACTTACGATCTCACAGCACCTATGATTACCTTATTAGGACCAAACCAGTCAATAACAAGCATAGGCAGGGAAGGAGGCACCAAACTATCATGGAGTCAGAGGCAATTTAGTTTCTGGGGGAGAGGGAATAATTTTGGGTGGTTTGACTCTTGACAGGCTGCCCATTCTCATGCATATAGCATTAATGGGATTCACTATGTTATAGGAAAAAGAAAATGGAGGTAGGAGGGGCAAATGTTAGTGTGTTCAGAGACAAAGCAAGGGAGGAATCTGTGGTAAGGAAGCTCAAGTCATACTGTATAAATGTAAAATTACTAAAGGCAGAGATGAAATGAAACGGAGCTAAGCATGGAGGTTTGTGTTTTTAGTCATAGCCCTCTGGAGGTAGAATCAAGAAAGAACTTGAGTTCAAGGCTACATAGTAAGACCTTTTTTAAAAGATTTAACATCTTCTCAAGAAATACTAGCATAGGAATCCATATTATATCTATTTATTAAATTTCACTGTATGTGAATGTCATGAGTTTTGATGGTATGGTGGTTTGAATAGGAATGGTTCCCATAGATTAATGTGTTTGAATGCTTGTCTCATAGGGAATGGCTGTAATAGGAGGTGTTGCCTTGTTGGAGTAGGTGTGACTTTGATGGAGGAAGTGTGTCACTCTGGGGGTGGGCTCTGAGGTCTCATACGCTCAAGATATACTCACTATGGCACACAGACTCCTTCTACTGCCTTCGGATCAAGATGTTACAACTCTCAGGTACTTCTCCAGCACTTTGTCTGCCTGTGTTCTGCCGTGCTTCTCATCACGATAATGGACTAACCCTCTGAAACTATAAGCCAGCCCCAGTTAAATGTTTTCCTTTTTAGGAGTTGCTGTGGTCATGACATCTTTCCACAGCAACAGAAAGCCCAAGTGAGACAAATGGCTGCAAGTAGGGCTCTGGTTTCTCACGTGCACAGTTTATTCCCAGAAATGAATATAGATAGATAACACAAGAACTTAGTGGCCTAATGTATCATTGTTAGAGAGGATTCTGACAGACAGGACTATTTGAATGAAGCTGTGTATCTCACAGATATATATTTAGTCACCTTTCTCAAAAGGAACAATATCACCTTCAGCAGACTCAGATGACTTCATACTCTATGTGTTTGAAGCAACCATGTCTGCCCCTAGGCAATTTGAAAAGAATCATAAATCTAGTGTGTAAATACTTCACAGCTACTGACCTTTATTTCAATATCAAGCAGCTATTTCTACACCATATATATTGTTTCCAAAGCAGTTTTTTAAAAAGAAAACCTTTTTATTATTTGATGGAAGAAAATTTTAAAGAAATTTTAAATATGAATTTCAGTGACATTGAAGAGTATCTGTGAATGTTCTCATTTCCTGTAGAAAGGAGTATTTTGAAATTTTCACCCCAAGTGAAGCTACTCCAACATTTAAATGTCAATTTTTTTTAACAAAAGTACCTATTTTTTTTTAACAAATACAAAAGATAAATAATGCAGTTTATCAGAATCCCATATATCAAAATTTGTTTTCTGGGATACTGACACTAACACTGAAACTTAATCTTCTGTTAATTTTTATGTTGGTTAACAAAAGTTAACAAAATAAGTCAGTTAAATACCTGCATTGCAGGCTCCTTCGCTGTGGAACAGAAACCAGGTTTAAATCTATCTATTTTAAATAGTCAATAAAGGGAAGATCTTTTGTTCCCTGGTATATTTGGTTAAGCCTACCTGAGCCACCATTCCATAGACCCAAGCTGTCTCTCTACTGCAGTGGTCATTCAACTTGTATTAGCAGCTGAAAGAAAGATCCTCTTTTGAAACAACAAAGCATGTCATATTCTTTATACATCTCTCTCGCTCCCTCTTTCTTTCTCTCCTTTCCTTCATTTCACTTCTTGATGGAGGAATCCTATTACAACAACTTCTTTATTTCTTTTGGTAAGTAATATTTGTGCATCTTTAGGGGGCCCAATATGAGCATTTGATACATCTCACATACGCAGAGTGTGTGAAGATCAATGCAGGATAACTAGCACTTCTATGTCCTCAAACTTTTATCGTTTCTATGTGCTGGAGCTTTGGTTTTAGTTATTTTTATTTCCTATATTTTCATAACCAAAAGCTGCCTTACTGTGTTACAGAAATCCCCCTTTTACTCCTTTCTAACCCCTGTATTCTCTATCATTCTTAATGTATAGCTAGAGGGTAGTTTTTTCCTCTTATCTCTATATCAGGCTGCCTTACTAATTCTTACAAATGAATGAGGCATGTGTTGGGCTTATTTTTATTAATAATATGGGATGAAGTTTTATCCTTGTTGTAGCAAATAACAGAACTCTTGCTTTTTTACTGATTGATAACATTCCTTTAATCCTATACAATATTTTCATTATTCATGTATCTGATGATGACCGTCACAGTGAACTACCTTTTGACAACCATAGATGTGCATTTGTCTGTTGATATAAGTGCTTTGATAAGTATAGGCTTGCATGTGTCTGTTGCTATAAGAGTTTTATTTCACTTGCAGATAATTTATGCTTTCTGAAGACTGTTAAGATACAGAGGAATGGATTGCACAATGAATATTTGCTTGCTGACAGACTTCACATATGAAGTGACTGTAGAGACTACCGCTGAACTTCCAATTTCCTGTCCCATAGAGAAACTGTAGCCATTGTAACATGGTCTTTGCAGCCTCATGGCCCAGCCTTTCTTCCACTCCAGTATTCCCCAAATCTTTCATTCTTAAAAAATTCTTAAAATCCTTAGCCTCAAGTACCTTCAGAGAGTAAAGTTTCTAAAAGGGAAAGAAGGAACGGTGGAGGAAAGTTTCTTCTCCTACTCCAGTTTTAAACTAAAGAATAACCAGTATGGGTGGGAAAGTACTGTTACTGATTACCTGATACAAAGATAAACTGACTGGGATCACTCAGCTTTTCCTTACAGCCATCCCATTCTATAGCACATTTGCTCAAGCCTACACCAACTACACAGAAGCTCATTGTCACCACTGTTTCCAAAGCTTCCAAAGACTAAGAGTTATCAACCATGAAAAAAGAAGCTGTTCTTTTATCTTCAGTTCTTCCACATTTTCCTGTGAATTCAGAACTTCATATATTCACAGTGTATTTAGGTTAACCTCTGTTCTCAAGTATGTGAGACAGACGAAGTTTTGTTAATGGTGTTGATGTTTTAGTGTTGTGTCCCAAACAATATCTGGATTCTTCTCCTGTGACACACCTATAACCATTGTCCTGAACAATAATGAGGTAAGACAGTGTTTTGTTCTAATGACAATATCCACCTTTAACATCATTTATGGTTTATCAAAGAAAGAGCTTCCTAATTACTCAACAAATTTTCTTTTTGCTGAGCTGGCCTGCATCTGAAAAAGCCTGGGATAAAACTGGACTCGCTGAACATAGCGGACAATGAGGACTACTGAGAACTCAAGAACAATGGCAATGGGTTTTTGATTCTACTGCATGTACTGGCTTTGTGGGAACCTAGGCAGTTTGGATGCTCACCTTACTAGAC
>NC_022032.1:12656826-12657519 GCF_000317375.1 Microtus ochrogaster
AAAAACTAAAAAAAAGATTTTTTGCCCTAATTTTCACTGCTCATAATTCCAAACCAAGCATATAGTTACTTATCCTCGCACAGAACATTTGAATATGTTTAACCTTACTTAATAATGCTGAAGTATATATCATTTATCTTGTAGAAATTGGATGCTTATAAATAAAGAAGCACACCTAATATTTTTTCCACTTTAAAATAGTTTTTTTTTGTTTTGTTTAGTTTGTGCTAAGTTAAGCACATTCTATCTCTCACACATACACAAACACACATGCACATTCTAGAAGTCAATTTTGTATTGGCCAACTATTCGTGAGCCTGTGATTTGCCTTGGGGTATGGTTGATATACTCAGTGTCACTCCATTGAAGAAAATTGATCAGAGTAATTATCAATAGCAAGTAACTATTTGGTGAGGGGTGGGGCTGCTTTCTCACTTCTTCTTTGTGTTGGAATTTTGTGTGGTTTGTATCTGTGTGGTTTGTATCTGTGTGGGTCTTTGCTTGCTGTTGCAATCTTTCTGCCCCCTCTTTCATGAAGATCCTGAGCTTTGGGGCAGCAGTGTGATATGCATTCTCATTTAGGGTTGAATATGCCACCATTTCTAATTCTCTGCATGTTGACCAGTTGAGGGTCTGTGTTAATTGTCATCTACCGTTAGAAAAACACTTCTCTGTAGAAGGTCAAAAAATTAA
>NC_022032.1:12657619-12666301 GCF_000317375.1 Microtus ochrogaster
CTTCACATATGAAGTGACTGTAGAGACTACCGCTGAACTTCCAATTTCCTGTCCCATAGAGACTGTTGCAATCTTTCTGCCCCCTCTTTCATGAAGATCCTGAGCTTTGGGGCAGCAGTGTGATATGCTTTCTAATATTATTCCATTATTCTGCCTCTTCGCATATTCTCTTTGTTCTCTTAACCAAATAAACATTCAACAGTAGCAATATCTTCTCACTTCAAGATAATGACTTGGAAATACCTATTGCCAGATGTTTCTGTCCTTCCCAATCCTGCAACTGTTCAGTCCCAAAGAAACACATGGAGGCCTGCATTAATATAGTATCCAAACAACTCCTGGTGGCTTATTGCTATACCCATGGAACATTCAGTTAATTTTTTGACCTTCTACAGAGAAGTGTTTTTCTAACGGTAGATGACAATTAACACAGACCCTCAACTGGTCAACATGCAGAGAATTAGAAATAGTCAACCCTAAATGAGAATGCATATTAGAAGAGATCTTCTAATCTCCAAAAACTTGTCAATATGTTACCCTACAAGTGCGATTAAGGCAAGGCTCTTAGGACAGGAGGTCACTCTGGAATACTCCGGTGATTCAAGAACAATCACATGACCCTTCAAAGAGAACAAGGAGGTGAAAAGGAAGATCCTGTAACAGAAGCAGTATCTAGTGATGAGATATAAGTAGAAGAAATTCCCGGGTGCTCAAGTGAATATTGAGGGGAGGGAAATGAACATGGCTGCAAAAGTCAAAGAAATGGGTTTTTCCCTGAAACTTACATATGGGAATTCTCTGGGTTTCACATAATGAGGCTGGTGCCAGACTTCTGCCCTTCAGAGCTCGGATACAGCAAACTTATGGAGTTTGGAGCCTTGGCACCTTTCTAAATGTAGTATAAAACGAGGGAAATAAAACTCAGGAATGTGATAGAAATAGCATGTTTAATATTGAAAGTTAAAAAAATAAAAAATTTAAAATAGTTTTCTCTTTTGAAAAAGAAAATACTTGAAACTTTCATTTCCGGTGATAAAAATAAAACCCTTTACTGATAGTGTACAGAGCTCTGAGAACTGAAAAGGAGTGAGGAGAAGTAGCAAGTAGAAGAATCGAGAGTTGGGAAGCGGGAGCATTTAACATATAATGAACTATAAAAGAGATTGGTGACCCAGAGCAGTTAATCAGGAACCTGATTAAAAGGTATTCTATGAACTGTGAAAAGGCTTCGAATTTTATCGGAGACATTTTATAGTATTAATTGTGAGAATGATATGATTTTTAAGTACATTCTTAATGAGCTTTATTCTTTCTGAAGCATAGATAATGGATTGGTCAGAAGCAATATTGGGATGGGAAGACACACATTAAAAGGTTGTCAGAGTAATTAGAGTGCAGCTTATGTCTTTGGACTCAGAACAGTGAGGATGAACAGAAAGTTTCCGATTCATGAAATGTTCAAGGACTGGAATGTGCTGGTAAGTGGAGTAAGATGAAAAAGTCAAGGTCAACACCAGGTGCCTTGCTTTAAGACACTAAAACACAGCACTGAGAGAGACCAGTTTTTTACATACACAGAAGGAATTCCGTCATAAACTTGCACAAGCTGACATGTGCTCTAAACATTTGGATGGAGAGGAGCGTCTTGATTAAAGTGGTGATTAGTGGTGAGTTTCAGGATGGTGGCCGAAGTGTGGGAACTCATAGCATGCTGGGTGTATTTGGAATTTTGGAGGATATAAAATGATTCTTGTAGAGAATGATATTAAAAAATGATTAGAAATGACATCAGAAGAAGGGACCAATGTTGGGGGGAGGCTGCTTGTTCATTTTCTGGCCACCCAGAATCCCAAAATAATCTCACAGAAATCGGTATTAATTGCAACACTCTTTGGCCAATAGCTTAAGCATATTGCTAGCTAGCTCTTATATCCTAAACTAACCCATCTCCATTAATCTGTTCATTACCACGAGGTCATGGCCTGCCAGCAAAATTTTGGAGGGCTCCAGTGGAGGCATCTGTCTGTAGCAGCTACGTGGCTTCTCTCTGACTCTGCCTACTCTCTCCTCCTCTCTCTGCTTGGAATCCCTGCTTTGCCCTATTCTGCTAAGCCACTGGCCAAAAAAGTTTTATTCATTAACCAATAAAAGCAAAACATAGAAGGACTTCTCACACCAGACCACAAAGACGAACAGCAGAAAAATAAAAGAAAATTGCTTTGTAGGTTTGGAGCATTTTTTAATCGCTATGGATTCTTTCCACCATTACTTATTTTTAAGCTACTAATTCCACACTTTGAGACTGAGAAGGAGATGCACCTGATTTACTGTCTTCATGGTGCCTCCATGCCTCCATGGTATTACCGAGGATCTTTGAAGGAGAAACAGACTCAATAGGTAGCCTCAATGAAAAACTGCAAACTATACCTGAGAAGATCCGTTTAGAGACTTTTACAAAATCAGGACAGAGGCAAAGACTGCAGAGTTGGTAAGTTTGGATTGGTTTCCAGCTGGTACCACAGCTGTGTGATTTAAGTGTTCAGTCAGCAGCCAATTGATATTAAAAGGGTTTGACAAGTGAGGTCACTAAAGAAAAACTGTGTCTGGGTGATATCAGAGAAATGGGATCATAAACATAGGATACAAATTCTGGACTTAATGGCAAACTCTTTTCTTATAAAAATGAAGGAAGCCAGGCAGTGGTGGCGCATGCTTTTAACCCTAGCACTGGGGAAGCAGAGGCAGCTGGATCTTTGTGAGTTTGAGGCCAGCCTGATCTACAAGAGCTAGTTCCAGGATAGGAACCAAAGCTATAGAGAAATCCTGTCTCAAAATACCAAGAAATAAATAAATAAATAAATACAGAATGATAGGCCAATGCAAGTTAAAAGGGGTTTATGTGCTCATTGTGATAATTTGTAAGATATTCTTGTATTGATAGCTTATTTTGGTAAAAGATAAATAGGAAGTTGAAGGAGAGGTGATGAAGTTTGGGATGTTATGGAGATTTCAAGTATGTAGAGAAGTTGCTGGGAACTACTCCCTTGGTGAAGTAGGGGGACACAAATTAATGTGAGAGTAAGTTTTTTTTTCTTATTTGCTCTTTCAGTATAGAAGGAGACCGAGAGCAATCAGATGTAAACAGAGTAGGCCTTTATGAAATGGAGTAGCAGAAGTTCAATGAGGGTGAGTGTGGTGAGGACACAGCCACTTAGCCCCCAAATCATCACACAAAAACTGTATTAATTAAATCACTGCTTGGTCCATTAGCTCTAGCTTCTTATTGGCTAGCTCTTACATCTTTATCCAAGCCATTTTTATTAATCTGTATATTGTCACATGGCCGTGTCTTACTGGGTAAAGTTACGACATCTGTCTCCAGCAGGGCTACCTGGTTTCTCTCTCACTCTGCCTTCTTTTTCTTAGCATTCAGCTTAGTTTTCCCAACCTAGCTCTGTTCCCCCATAGCTCTGCTATAGGCCCCAAGCAGTTCCTTTATTTATCAATGGTAATCATAGCATACAGAGGCAAGTCCCACATCACCTTTCTTTTTCTGTTTAAATAAAAAGGAAGTCCCCAGAATCAAATGTCTCCCTGTAATCAAAAAATTCAAAGATAACACAGTAATGGACCTAATCCTGACTCTCTGTGAATTTTCCATCTTTACGTGGCTTGATTTTACTCTATTGCTTTTTCTACAAGTTTAATATTTATTTTATTATTTTTACTCCTTTAATCTATGTCTGTCTGTACTCTGACTTTTTAAAGGCCTTGTTTTACTTTTTATAAAATCATCTACTTTCTTTTTATAACTCCCTGCACTCTTTTTCTTCTCTCTACATACATTTATTCAACACGGCGACCCATTTAGAGGTCTTTTACGTCTGAATCTTTCCTATTGTGTATCGGTAATTCTTTACTGTCCAGGAATGCTTCTTAAACTGCCAAGTGCTTCTTAAAACTTAAGCTGCACCATTTCTAGAAGAAATAGGATACTTCCTGCTTTTTCTCCCCAGTCTGACGTGGTGGAGCTGTTCACTGCCTCTGAGAGCCATGCTCACAGCCCCATTTTTAGGCACACGGCCAGTCTATGTTGCTATTAAGCACTCTTGTCACAAACGCCATTTAAATGCTCTATAGCCAGTCCTCCGAGAGGAGCCAGAGCTGTTTGTGCTGGTTAACCAGGAAGACACCGTTTTATTTATTTATTTTTGGTTGTTTGTTTTGTTTTGTTTTTAGAAGCCTCATTGCTCACCACAATCCATTCTAGAAAAAAAATTTTCATGACTACCAAAATCCATGCTTAACTCTGTTGTTTTCTGTCTAGAATTCCTTCTGAGAAAGAAAAAGCTTTCTCAGATTTTTATGTGGATGTAGTTACCCATGTTGACAGTGACAACAGTGAAGAGGTTAAAAAATCATTTAGAGAGGATAGTGAAAGGAGATGATGTGAATTTTTGCTCTATCAGAAAGCATGTAAAGACAGGTAGGGTTGCTAAATTCAAGCAGGAAAATTAAGGGAACTAAAATAAACAAAGATGCTATTATTTAAGAACTGTGATAGGCATGGGAAACTGTGGTCAGAAAGGCCAAAGGCCACACTGCAGGTAAAGGGCTATCTGGAGAACTAATTGGAGGATAATCAGTGAGAGAAGGTGAGCAAGTGGAGTGCAGCTGAAGGGAGTGGGTGCAACCCCAGAGTAATGTACTGCCACTTAGGTGGCTACTGAAGTCACGGGTGGTGGTGATTATGGTCATGATGATGATGGTAATGATGAGGGTGATGATGGGGGTGATGATGATACGGAAAACAATCATAAAGATTAGAAACTATTGCAAAAGAGGAAAATGGCCAATGCATAATCAATGAGTCTGAAAGTCTTTCACTTTGAGTTCAAGACACAATTCTCTCTCGGACTTGTTGTCCTCCTGTTGAAAAAAGCAAATACAAATGTTACAGGATAGGTGAAAATTGGAGGGGTTGTAAGTGGCGTTTCTTACTGGTGTACCAAATTTTCAGCAAAAAGAAATTTAAGGAATAAAGGGATTATTTTGCTCTTATTTTGTTCATAGTGGCAGAGAAAGCACAGTTGGGACTCCATAGTGGTAGGAGCAAGAGATTTAAGTTCTATGATCAGGAAGCAGAGAGAGAGATAAATGCTGATGGCCCTCTCACTTTCTGCTGTGCATTCAGTCCATAGAAAAGATCTGCTCACACTCAGTTAAATCTGTCCGGAAACACCCTCATAGGCTTGCAGAGTTAGTTCTAGTGCCTGGATGATTTCACTCAACTAGATAATCAAGACAAACTGTTGCAGAGCTAACTCTGATTTAATCCATAAAGTGAATATAACATTTGGCAAAATAGCAGCCTAACCATTTTCTGAAACTTCAGTCCTAGAATTTTTAGAATTTTCTTCTTGTCAGAACACTTACCTTGTAATTTTCAGTTTCTAGCAGTCTTGGTGAATTTATATTGATAAAATTTAAGCTGTAAATATTCTCCTATATGCAAAATTGATGCATAAGTGTTAAGATGCCAGTTCAGACACCCTCTTCTCTATTGCTTAGGGTCTTAGCTGGCTGGGGTCATCGCTAAGGGTTCTTGGCCATTTTTCTAGAGCCGGAATTCTTGCTAACTCCATAATGGCTTCCTCAATCAAGTATCTCTTTCCTTGCTCTCATATCTATTCCCTATGGATGTAAACCTTGCTCAACCTAGATGTAGTAGGGAGAGCCTGGGACTTTACACAGGGCAGGATGCATGCCAATCCTCTCTTTGGATTGGCAGGGGTGGGGTGGGAGGGTATATGGAGGGACAGGGAGAGCAGTGGGAGGAGAGGAGGGAGTGGGAATTTGGAAGAAAAAGTTTAAATAAGTAAATAATAAAAAAGAGTTATGATGCTTTTAACTTTATTCCCAAATCTATTGCTTTTATGATGTGTGTGTGTGTGGGAGAGGCAAGACCATTCAGATGTAGTTTGTATCTTTTGAAGAAGGGTAGGGCATGATACAGGAGGAAGGAGAGAAATTTTTGTAGCCCACACCTGGGGTAATGTCACCTGACTGCTAAACCATTTACAATATAAGCCTTTGGTTTAAGAAACTGAATGTAGATCCACAAAGACTAATACTCTCTATCTGACTATTTGCAAATAATTAAATGTGTCTCCATGCCTTCTAACACTGAATGTGTTTATTTTGAGTTGGCCATTAAATGAATAAATTATTTTTATTAAAGATATAATCTGTTTTTTTCTTCAAAAGTCTGTTTCATTTTGCAATTCTCTATTGTCACTGCCCTCCAAAAAATTCATGCTGACTTTAACAGCAAATGAATTAACAATAAATGAAGTTATTATAGAAATAAGTTAATATTGATGACAAAGGTATTATCTTTAAAATATGTTTGAGAATATTTTCCATACACAAACTCATTTGTTTAAAGTTTTTGGACTGCTTCATTTAATATCTTAAAGCAGAAGAAAAATTCACTATGTCAAATCAATTATGTAAAGAAGGTCTTTGTGATAAATACCTGAAAAAAAATCTGTGGAAAAGGAAGAAACAATGTCTCTGCTCAGGTTTCAAAGGTTTTGTGTCACAGCTCCTTCCTCCACCACTTTGTGTCTGTGGAGAGACAGACTGTCATGGATGGCTGTGGTGCTTGATGCATCAGAGTAACTCAGGAGAGGAGAGATAGGGTAGTTGCTGAGATCACCTGTCACTTTAAGACATCATCCCCAATAGCCTTGCTTCTTTCCATTAGGCCCCGCAGTTTAAAGTCCCATCATTTCCCAATAGTTCCTCAGTCTGCTCACAAACTTTCAGCACATAACTTTTGAGGAGGAAATTTAGTATTTGAATGATGATAACTTGGTAAAAAGTAATTTTCAGGGCTTTTGTGATATTGGGAACAGGTATCACTTCAGGCCATTCCCACTAAAGGTGCTTTGTATGTTTCTACATACAAAATGTTGAATTTTATGTGAATTAATAAAGTTACATTTATGGTGGGGACAATGCAGAGATTCAGAAGAAAGCGCCACATCCTCAGACAGGTACAATTGTGTGCATAGTCAAAGTTGTTTGGACTGCTCATTCCATAAAACAGGGACTGTGATAAAACCACAAAAGTTGGGGTGTGCTCAGGAAACAGGAATGAAAGAACACAGAAATAAATGGAAAGAACATTATATATAAAAATATCATTACTTCTACAATAGAGAATGGGGTGCCCAACTGACTGGCTTATCGCTCACCTCTTGGTCAGCTCCACACATAACTTTTTAAACTTTAGGCAAAAAGAGTTGAATATTTTCCTGTCCTCCTATTTTTAAGACTAAAATGAAACTTCTGCTTGTCTGTCCCTAGCGTTAACATGTGTCTGACTGATAGCAGAAGTTGAGACCGTTCCAATATCTCTTTTTAGTCTCTTGCCATTACCATTTTAAAACATGTTTCTAAGTTACAGCTATTCAATTACAATTCCCTAAAGAAACTTACTTTGGTGGGTTACTAAACACATAGAAGTGCAAATTATTAAATTAATAGTGCATGCTAGATACCATAAGCAAAAATTTGTCCCTGTAGCCACTAATCTTTTCTAGGTACACGTTTAGTATTAAACAAACTATACTATGCAGTGTCAACTTGAAATTTTTCTCTTCTTTGGGCTCTGTCTTGAGTTTCCTCCTGGAGGTTGTTAAAGGGCCCAAGCTAGTGTTTCACGCTAATTGCGGTTTCTGTGACATATCTGAACTCAACTCAGCCAGAAAACTGTATTGCAAGTGTTGATATCTTATTCCATACTTAGTCGTAAATCATGGGCAGGACAATTGTATGTTTTTCAACATTGCACACAACATAAACAACACCCTTCCCAGAACAAAGGCCAACCTATTCCCAAAAGCAGTGTTGAGACACAGGAAATAAAACAGTGCCAGTTTAGCAACAGGGCTTTTCACCTAGAGCCCTCTCTAGATTCTTCTCTGGATGACTGGATGTCTTCCCAGCAGGGCAGTTCTATGTAGGTATTCTCATTGCAAAATTATGGAGCCAGATGGAACGCTCCAATAAGAAAACCCAAACCAAGGTTCTTCTTTCCTTTCTTTGTTGTATATTTTAGCATTGGATGCTGCATTGTAGTTTCTACTTCTATCTGCTGATTAATAGTTAAAGAGTAATGCCAGCCCAGATTCACAAGAAGCCAGTAATGAAACGGAATGAGTTCTAAAATGATATACAGATAATTTTTAACTACACATATATACACCTAATATATGTATATGTATGTGTATATATATATATATATTATGAAGGTCTTATATATATATATTCTTAATAAGCTAGCATTTGACGTGCTTTAATCGAGTAAGAAATCAAATATTGGATTCAATTGTAAAAGCACAGGAAGCATCCAGTTTTTTCA
The DNA here is from genome assembly GCF_000317375.1 of Microtus ochrogaster. Taxonomy (NCBI): domain Eukaryota; kingdom Metazoa; phylum Chordata; class Mammalia; order Rodentia; family Cricetidae; genus Microtus; species Microtus ochrogaster. Next base: position 12,666,051 of record NC_022032.1, read on the forward strand.
TCATTGATCAATTTCCCAAGAGCATGGCTTTCATGGTTCACAAAGTAGAAAAAGAAAATGATAAGAAACTCATACACCAGTAAGTTTTATGGTCTACCCATGAACAATTTTTGAAGGTCGCTGAGGTTTTCAACATCAAATTAAGCTCCTCTGGAATTTCAGTAGAGCACAAAATGAAAGGATAGAGCCCTTATATGACTTATAATGTAGTAGACCAGTCCAAATGAAGAGCAGAAGGAGGGAGAACATGA
>NC_022032.1:12667193-12677800 GCF_000317375.1 Microtus ochrogaster
TATTAGGTTTTTGTTTAGACATTAAAATGTCCACTGCAGCAATAATAACCTAAATTTCAAGAAGAGAGATGCAAGAGAAGAGGTTGCCCATCTTGAATATGAGAGTTTTGAGCCATTGATAGTAACGTCTACAAACTTCAATGTAGAATGCATTGGAAAAGGAGATCACTTCCTAAATGTAACCCCAGTCGCACAGACACTGAAAGCAACAATTCATAAATGGGGCCTTCTCAAACTGAGAAGTTTCTGTAAAGTAAAAGACATGGTCAACAAGACAAAATGGCAGCCTACAGAATGGGAAAAGATCTTTACTAACCCTCCATTGGACAGAGGGCTGATCTCCAATATATATAAAGAACTCAAGAAAATGATCATCAAAAGAACGAAGAATCCAATAAAAATGGAGTACATCTAAACAGAGAACTCTCAACAGATGAATCTAAAATGGATGAGAAATGCAAATTAAAACAACTCTGAGATTCCATCTTACACCTGTCAGAATAGCTAAGAACAAAAACACTGATGACAGCTTATGTTGGAGAGGATATGGGGTAAAGAGAACACTCCTCTATATCTGGTAGTAGTGCAAACTGGTACAGTTGCTTTGGAAATAACTATGGTGATTTCTCAGAAAATTAGAAAGCAACCTACCTCAAGACACAACAATATGTATGTACAGTATATACCCAAAGGATGCTCAAATCATACCACAAGTATATGTACTCAACTATGTTTATAGCAGCATTATTTGTAATAGCCAGAACCTGGAAACAACCTAGATGCCCCTCGACCAAAGAATGGATAAGGAAGATGTGGTACATTAATACAATGGTGTACTACACAGTGGGAAAAAATGACATCTTGAAATTTGCAGGCAAATGGATGGATCTGGAAAACATCACATTGAGTGAGGTAATCCAGACCTAGAAAGACAAATATAATATGTACTCACTCATACATGGCTTGTAGACATAAAGCAAAGAAAAAAAACAGCCTATAATTTACAACACCAGAGAACCTAGACAACAAAGATGACCCTTAAAGGGACATACATGGATCTAATCTACATGGGTAGTGGAAAAAGACAAGATCTCCTGAGTAAAGTGGAAGCATGAGGATCATGGAAAAGGGCAAAAGAGGAGGATGGAGGAAGGGAGGGGAGCAGAGAAAAATATATACCTCAACAAAAACAATAAAAAATAAAATTAAAAAGAAAACTGACATGAAGAAAAGATCATGTATTTTCTATATACATCAAGAACTTAAAAATATATTAGGATTGGATATTTAGTGATTTTCCCTAACATATGGTACACATTTGTATAAGCCATAACTATGAAAATATCTCTGCCTACAGTAACTATGACAGTACATACAATACCTGCAGAAACCCTAGCCAGACAATATCCTAGCATAGAGGAAGGGACGTGGGAAGGAATGAATCCAACTACAGATGAGGATCAATTAGTCTTTGATAGTAACCAGAAGAGCAAGAGATAGAGTTTTTAAACCCACGTGATCCTTTGTAGCTTGATCATCCTAAAGCAGGCCCCAATCTGAAGACTAGCCTCACAACACAAACTGAATTTAGTGGGGAAAACAAATGAAGAAGTATTCTCAGAACTTCCTGGAAGGGATGGGATGGAATTAGGAGGCCAGTAAGAGGAGGAGCTGAAGAGGGCAAATGTATTTAAGATACATATATGAAACAGTCAAACAATTAACAGAATATTAAAAACCAAATATCTCTACTAAAACATAGTATTCAGTTTTATCTATTGAGATAAGCATTTCACACTAATATTCAGCACATAGAGAGAAAGTATGGGATTAGAAATTTAAAGATGAGTGGGAAATGTTCCCGATAATAAATTGGGTTCCTCCTATTATTTAGCTTCAATATTATCCTGAAGACACTTCAATGCTTTAAAAACAGTTAACAAGTGTGACCCCCAGTATTCTGAGCATTCTCCTATATTTTTGTTTAAAGTAACTGGGCTTGATGGATTTGACTTCACGTAGCACGTCCTGGTTGCTGAGACTTAGAATTAAATCCAAGCGATTACAGAAACTCCGAGCACTCCTATCATGTCAGAATGTATACCATAGCAAAGACGGTAATGATGCCATAAATTAAGGTTGTCATCGACCTCCCTAAAGCAGCTCCTAGCTTTAGCAAGAGGCACAAGAAAACCAACTGTCAAAGCACTGATATAATTCTAGCGATTCTTCAAAATTCAGTAAGGGAAGCCTTAAATAATAGAAAAAAAATTGCATAGTCTTAGAAAGGAAAATTTCTTGACTCCTACTTGCAACTTTCCCAGGTGCGTATTTTTAAGTGCAGGAAAGTTTACCGGTTGTCATTGTAACTGGTAGAAATAATTCAGTTTATCATAATCAAACGAACAGATGCAATTGCTTAACGTCTAATAGCTCCTCTGATTGTCAGTTGAGCCTGCTTGATGAGCGTTTGGAAAGGTTATAAGGGAAGCAATTTCTACCCTTGGTTTCTCTTAGCAATGGCGCTGCTGCCAGACACAGCCGCCAGAGGGCAGCAAACACAACTGCATTAAGAATGACTCAGCTAAGGGCTCCAGTGGTTTTCTATGGTGCAGCTTTGGCATGGGTTGCTTTTTTTAGCTGATTCCCAACTTTTTATACTACTCAATAATTTCAAGTATAAATATTATTATTCCTAAAGCAAAGGTTGTGGTCAAATATATATGTAAGTGGTGATAAAAATAGGGGTAGTGTTTAGTGATTGCTGCTTTCTACACTGGATATTGAACCTGGATTCTTTGTGACAGAATTGACAGGAAGAACATCCATTGCCCAGTGGTGATCTGAAGATTAGGAACCATTATTATGAAATTAGGGAGAGCAATTGATCTTGTTTTCTGGTTACAGCCTGTCAATTGCCCTTATCTACTATAAAAGTTCTTGTCTTTCATAACATTTTACGAAAGTAAACTGTTTGAATTTAGAACTTGTAACTCTGTAATTTGTTTAAGAATATTATAATTTATTAAACCATTATTTGATCTGAGTAATTCTTGTCTTATACAATGTCCAGCTTGTGCATTGGTTTAATGCAATATTTGAAATAATTTTTACGATTTGAGGATATTGTGTAACATAGGAAATTCTATGATTAGAGAACAATGTTTTCTTGCAATTTAATTTAGTAATGTCCCTGCAGCTTATTGATCTAGGGGCAGAAATCGTTCCTTTGAAGTTCATTTCAAGGTTTCAGTCATTATGGCAATTTAACACACTTTTCTTCCTGTAATCTTTTTAATCATTCAGTTTATTCAAAACTTTCAAAGAGTTTTTAAACACCAAATTCCCCATGAATTTTATGAATGAATTGAGCAAAGGTATCCATATAAAAATTTAAGTCTATTATTTTTATACACTTGCTTCTCCGACTGTTTTCCTTTGCTCAGATGTAATAACCCTCCTGAGAACCCTTTGGCTAAATGTGCTCGGGTAAAATAACAACAATTATAATCTAATTTTTAGTTTTTCAATAGAATCACATCACCTGGTCTCTCTATGATGAGGTGTTTGTGTGACCAACGATACCTGATCAAAACTACCTTTTCAATGATCACCTTTTGTGCTAGCTACAGATTCTTGGATTTCAAACTGAAGCTGAAAAAAATGTTTTTAAAAATATGGTTCTTTTCAATTTGTTTATGCACATTTGCAAACACTGGTCTTAATTGTTCTGGTTAAATTTTACTCAGCATTCTGAGAAAGAATCAACACATGCCAGCACTGGGAGTTACTCCTCTCCACCTCAATTTTTCCTATTGTTTCACACTCAGAAGTGTGTGTGTGTGTGTGTGTGTGTGTGTGTGTGTGTGTGGAGTCTGACTACTCAGGACAGCTCAGGTGCTCATTTCAGATGATTTCCACAACATAAGAGACATTTACTATCTCCAACGACCATTTCCACGTTGTAACAATGGACTTTGAAGGGTTGCTGCCTATTCTTTTACTGTCTATTCTTTGTCTTGTTATGAACAAATTTCATTTTGATGTTCAGGTTCTGTGCTAGATATATGAGTGTTATACTGGTCTAAACAAGATTGTATCTAAACACACACACACATACCACACAATTTATCATCCATATTTGGTGATTCATAATCAAACCAAAGATAACACAAGGATGATATTGTGCCTTGAACTCTATTTTATTTTGCATATTTGCCATATATCTCTCTAGGGTACATCCTTTTATCACTTCAAGATACCCTTAGCCTTGTTTGAGGTTAGGTGGATAAAGAGAATAGCTTTAAATGGTAAAGCTCAAAGTTTGCACAATTGTGCAGGTTTCAACCATGGTTACACTGTGCTATAAGGTGCTTTGGAACAGATCTTTTTCATCCATTTCTCATGATGATCAATACATTCAAATACAAAATAATAATTAATGAAAGGGAAGAACACAACATTGGGAGGAATCTGTTGATCTTGACTTCCCTTTCTCGTATGTTGAGATGGTAACAGAACAGCAGTAGTTAGGAAAATTATGTTCATGCTTGTGAGTGAGTGGGATAATTTCATTATAGTTTTGGATTCTAAAACCTGATATCTTAATACAAATTTTCTTGGGACTCTGTGATATTGAATATTGTCAAATTGATAAAATCGAGAATAACCCAGGGATTGAACCTCTAGCGATGTCTGTGAGAAAGTTTCTAGATTGGGCTAATTAAATGGGGCAGAACCTCCCCTCTGTGGGGACAGCCATTCCATGGCCGGGGATACTGCAAAGGCAAAATCGAGAGAGCCAGCTGAGCAGCAGCACCCACCTCTCTCTGCTTCCTGGCTATGGATGTAACGTGACCAGTCAGTTCGTCACTTTGTTGCCATGGCTTCCCTGGGAAAGTTAACCTTTCCCACTACAAGTTGCTTCTCCCCAGGTATTTGATCATGGCAACAGAGATATAACTAAGATAGTCTCCAAGCTTGCAACATCATATGCAGGCAATGCCAATTTACTAATGCTACTGTGTGACAATTCTTTAGACCAGAGGTTCCCAACCTATGTGTGGTGACATCTCTGGGGGATGCACATAAGGTATATCTGATATTTCATTATGATTCATAACAGTAGCAAAATTGGAGATTTGAATAGCAGCAAAATAATTTTATGGTCCTGGGTCACCACAACATGAAGAACTGTATTAAGGGGTCACAGAATAAAGAAGGTTAAGAACCACTGCTTTACATTGTCGATTGTTTATGATTTTTTAAAAATTCTTTAAACATACATGCTTACTTTTTTGTTATACCTTTTAAGGAGATGCTTCAGTAACAGAAGAACAAACGTTTGAAGCCTAAATATATCCCTCTGATTTATGAGACATATAAAAAATGAATGAGCAGGGTCTAAGTAACAAGTCAACAAAATAAACAATAGTCCTCAGAGTTGTTCTTAATTCATTCACTGATTAATGGAACAATATTTCAGACACATAAACAAGTCACTCCAAATAAGATCTAAAATGCTTTCTATAAATCTTTTACATTGCAGCCACATAAATTTTGTTCCTTCAGTGTCCAAACCTTCTTGAATAATGGTCTGAATTTCCTGATTTATCTTGACTCAGCTATCAGAGGGCAACGATTGTATCATTGTGAACCTGGCTAGTTTTATGTCAGCTTGACACAGGGGAGAGTCATTTGGAAAGAGGGACTCTTTGAGAAAATGCCCCCAATAGATTGGTCTGTGGGCAAGCCTGTGGGTTATTTTCTTGCTTGATAATTGTTGTGGGTGGGTCAGCTCACTGGGAATGGTACCACTATTGGGAAAGTAGTCCCTGATGGTCCAAGGTGGTTGGCTGAACAAACCATGAGCAGAAAGCTAGTAAGCACCACCCCTCAATGGCCGTTATATCAGCTCATGCTTTAGGGTTCCTAGGCTTGAGCTCCTGCCCTGATTTCCATTAATCAGGTGGTATGACTTGAGAGCTGCAGGTGGAATAAATTCTTTCCTTCCTGCATTTCTTTGGGTCATGGTGTTTTGTCACAGCAATAGAAACTCTAGCTAAGACAACAATATGATGTATCTCAATTCCCTTTCATTTGACTGCTAGATACACTTACAATGGCTAGACCATTTTCAAAACTTGAATGCATTTAAAATATCTTGGGGCTACTTTTGGTAAAGTGGTCACCTTCTCAGAATGATTTAAAGCTAATTTCACAACTAAAGTTTGTAGAAATGAAAATGAAATCAAATGGCTAGTGGTATAGATGACTGTAGATCTCACATCACCCTAAATCATTGATTCTCAACATGTGGGGTTTGACCCTCTTGGGGTTGACTGACCCTTTCCCAGGGATCACATATCAGATATCCTGCATATCAGAAATTTACATTACAACTCATAACAGAAGTAAAGCTACAGTTAGGAAGTAACAATGGAAATAATTTTATGACCAGAGTCACACAACATGAGGAACTGTATTAAGGGGTCACAGCATTATTAAGGTTGAGATCCTCTGCAAAAATCCCATTGAGGAATAATAAATAATTCAAGTTAGGTTTATTACTTAGAAGTATCATATTGTATGAAAGCTTTCACAATAAAATATATTAAAAAGAGCCAGGCAGTGGTGGTGCATGCCTTTAATCCCAGCACTCGGGAGGCAGAGGCAAGGCAGGCGGATCTCTGGGAGTTCGAGGCCAGCCTGGTCTACAAGAGCTAGTTCCGGGATGGGCACCAAAGCTACAGAGGAACCCTGTCTCGAAAAACCAAATATATATGGAAATTGTCATCTTAACACTTTATACTTTGAATGAGTATAACTTTATATGATAAACTAGAATTTTGCTCAGGAAACAAATTGTCAGTTTTAAGAGGCACCTATAGTAATCATATGTGTTTTCTGTGGTCAATACATTTCAAAGCAGAATTTAATTGATCTCAAGATTCTAAAATTCAATGCAATATATAAAACTATATTCATGATTTTTCTAGGATGAAAAAAATTGTCTAGATTTAGCCTTTTGAGGTCGCATATGGCACATGAGTTGATTCTACCTGACTGCACTAGAAGGGGTATGCTTTATCTGGATATGTTGACTTAATCTTTGCTGCTTCTTTTTTTTTTTCTTGAAAAAAAATTTCTGCCTCCTCCCAGCCTCCCATTTCCCTCCCCCTCCTCCCACTCCTCTCCCCCTCCCCCACTCCTCTCCCCATCCCTCTCCAGTCTGAAGAGCAGTCAGGGGTCCCTGCCCTGTGGAAAGTCCAAAGTCTTCCCCCCTCCATCCTGGTCTAGGAAGGTGAACATCCAAACTGGTTAGGCTCCCACAAAACCAGAACATGAAGTAGGATCAAAACCCAGTGCCATTGTCCTTGGCTTCTCAGCAGCCCTCATTGTCCGCCATATTCAGCGAGTCCGGTTTTATTCCATGCTCGTTCAGTCCCAGTCCAGCTGGGCTTGGTGAGCTCCCAATAGATCAGCCCCACTGTCTCCGTGGGTGGGTGCACCCCTTGTGGTCCTGACTTCCTTGCTCATTGTAGCATTGGTAGCATCAGTAGATGGAATACCAGAAACATCGGTAGGAAGAGGAGTGGAAAGCACAGGAATCAGCAGCTAAGCCAGCCCTTTGCTGAGATTTCCAGAAACTCCCCACTGCCTTTGCCAGCTTATTCTTCTGTTTTGTCTCTAGAGTGCTTCTGCCTCCTGTCGCTGTCTCTTCCAATGTGTCATCTCCGCGGCCACTACTGTACTGAGAAGACCTTCTGCTCTCTTAGTCGCTTCAGATTCCTGTGGCTTCTCAAGTCAACCCTGAGATGGCTTGCTGTCTTTGTAGGGGACAAAGTGATTCTTTTTTTTCTTCTTTGAAATACCTTTGGCAAAGGGCTGGCATTAGCCATAGAGTGGTGATAATGAGTCCCATGACACATTGTACAGGAAATGTGAAGTTATAGCAAGTAGTAAAATCCTAGGGTAGCTATTAAATCTAAAATTTCTAATTCATGTTGAGATGTTAATTCCACTTATCAAATAAAGTACAAAATAGTATTCATTATAGTTAAGAAGTGCAGACATGTAGCATTTATATTACAGTCAGTTGGGATAAATGTAAGTATTCTTGTGCCATGGTTTAACATAAAATATGCGCTACATGAAGGTTCATTTGATGAAAGACTTGTCCCCAGCGCTGGTGCTGTTTTGGGAAGTGGTAGAAACTTTAAAAGTTGAGCTTGTTAGGAAGATGTAGATATTTGGGAGGGGCTGAGACTCTGAGAACAGCTCATCCTTATTTCCATCTTGTGTGTCTCTCTCTATTTCTTGGCCACCTCGAAGTGAAAAACTTTATTCTCTCCTCCTGCCTTCAGGAAGTTCTGCCTTTCCACAGGCCCATAGCATCCCAACCAAGGACTGAAGCCTCTGACCCCATGAACCACAAGAAACTTGGTCTTACTTTTAAATAAAAGAATAGAAGTAAGAATCAGGCAATTCATGTAAGAAACTTATGGAATAAGAAGAGAGAAAGAAATCCAGGACACTGCCGTATCCTAGAGATGAATGACTTATAAGATGATACTTCTTATCTTCTTCATCAAGCAGAGCCCAGGTTGAGCAGTCACGTTGCTCTCAGTGGTTAGAGCCGGAATGATCCGCAGTGTGATGCTCTCTGGGTCCAGATCCTGTACTGCAATAGCACGCTACTCTCAATTAGGGTCCGGAGCATGGCTGGAGCAATAGCATGCTGCTGCCATTGTCTACAGCCTGGTTTGAGCAGTCACATGCCACTTTCTACGTCCAGAGGCTGGATTGAGCAGTAGCTTGCTGCTCTTAGGCTGTGTTTAGAGATAAACTAAGAAGCAGCTTGCTCATCTCAGGAAGCACCAGAATTTAGAGAATGCAATAGCATGCCACATTCTTGGATGCCTGAATATTTTCAGTGGGTTGAAGCTGACCATCATTGCTATGTCTTGATTTTCATGCAATTATATCTCTTGTTGTGTTATTTTGTGTTTATTTTGCTGGAACAGAGTGGTAGTTCTGGTAAACTAAGTGCCTGGATTTCAGTTCCCCCAGTTCTTCTGAATTCAGTTGTATGTGTTCTTCTAATGTTTTCTTTTTTGGGTTGTTTTGAATTTGCAAATTCAGTTTCTTGCACCTTTTCTTTTCTTTCCAGCTTTGAAGGAAAAAAATAGCTTACCAGGTTGTCTTATATCGATGTTCAGGGCACTGCTATTGTCAATGCTCTTCACCTTCAAGGGCCTCTTGTGTCTGACATTTGTCTCTAAACTTCTCCCATGCAGCAAACAGTATTTGTGGAGCTTGAGAACCAGACTTTGGTTGGTAACGTATTTTTAAGACTCTGAAGTTTAGGCACTGTAATCTATGGCTCTGATTTACTTCAGTCAGATTGCAGATCACCTTCATAAAAATGACGGTGGAGATGTGCTGCAAGCTTGTCTGTCTGAATGAAATTTTCTTCCGCTTAAACATCATTTGCTTTTCTTGGATGACACCATTTCGGCTTTGGGGTATTTATCCTCTGTCACTCCTTATTCTTTCTGTGACAATAAAAAGCATTTTGATATCTATCTCTATCTATCTTTCGCAGAGGTAGATGCATAGATTGGCATGTAGTTTACATATCTTTAGTCACCATATAAATAGAATTAGATAATAGGACTTTCCCCAGCCTTTTATTCATAGTGTAATATTTAGTAATACCCTTGATTTCACTACCTCAATTTCCTCATCAGTGATAAGGTAATAACATTAGCTGTCAGCCCTATTGTGTAAGACTTTTATAAGGAAGTATATGAGAGAAGAATTTGAAAGTAAGATTGCCATGTTCAACTAACTGGTAGTGTATTGTTCCAGATTTGTAGAGTATCTAGGATGGGTATTAAGCATAAGATAGATATTAAAGGATTAATAAGATATTCACTTCATTCTTACACTTCATAGCTGTTATGAGCCAAAGGCAGTCCTGTACTATGTTCCCTATACAGTTTTTCCTCTGATGATTAATTGCAAACTTGTAGTAAAATTGCAGATTCCTGACTCCCTGTCTGACTTGTTTAAAATATCCTTCTCATATGTGTATATGCACTGCAGACGGTTATGGCTTTGCTAATGACCCCTGCTAAATTTAATGCTCCTTGACAGCTCACATGAAAAGTATCTGCTGCTGTGTACTGATCTTCACAAGGAAGGATATCACACACCACTCTAGTCACCTCAGCTTCACGTTCAAGGTCAGCTTGACTGACTTTGAAGGTCAAGTTCAACGTTTTGGACTGCTACGTCCTCTTCCATTCCAAATTTCGTTATGCTGCAAGGCCATGAATCTGAGATTCTTTCTCTTACCTGGATCTGTGGGCTTCTTCACCTTTGGAGGCTTTGCTTCAGCGTGCCTTCCTGTATGAAACGCAGTGACTTTTCAGCACTTCTCAGCACGGAGATGGTATTGGAGGTGCATGTTGTTTGCTTGAATCGTATTCTGTGAGTTGACTAGTTTTATTTATTTCTTTTTCTTTTTTTTATTATTTTTTTATTGAAGAAAAAAAAATTTCTGCCTCCTCCCAGCCTCCCATTTCCCTCCCCCTCCTCCC
>NC_022032.1:12678200-12681451 GCF_000317375.1 Microtus ochrogaster
CTCACCAAGGCCAGCTGGACTGTGACTGAAAAAGCATGGGAGTTGACTAGTTTTAATAGAGGGTTGATTGCACACTTTGAAGCATTCTGCAATTTTGTCAGTTTTTTCCTTTTTTTTATTTTCCTTTTTGGTATTGTTGTTCTATTTTTTCTGTTGTCTAGATCCCAAGAATTCCAAAGTTTTTCTATGTCGATGTCAATGTCATTATTTCATTCATAGGTAGTCTTTTCAAAACCAGCCCAGAGCCACAGGGTAAGGGGAGGACATTGGCTTATTCATGTTATTTTAAGCACACATTCCAAATAAATCCTGATAGTAGTCTTTGTAAACATAATGTTGACTGGAAAGCCAGTTGAAGCAGGAACCATGACAGCCTCACTTGCACCATCCAGATTTGCGTTATTGGGCCATAGAATTAAAACATCAAAGACAACTTTCTTGCCCAGTACTTTGCCTGGGAAAGAGAACACATATCTTTAACTTCCTGCTGTCCTTCAGTGCACCAGTCTATCCTTTAACCTAGCAAAAGAATCATTTAAATAGATCATCAAATAAGAAGAATTTACAGATATTATTTACACTGTGTTTTAACTCAAGAGATTGAAAAAATAGTCAAAAATTATTTTTTATCATTAAACTCATGTACACATTTAACAGATAACATTTAATTGATAGAGTATGGATGGGAAATAGTTTCGATATATAAAGATACTAAAAAGTGCAACATGCAGCATTTTCCATGAACATGCGTATACTGCAACATTAGTAAGTTAATCATTTAAAGAAAACCATGATGGTGACTCAAGCTAATGTATCACTGAATAGTGAAAGCACACTCCACCTGGAGGGAGGGCAGAAAGAGAGTGGGTTCTGACTTGGGACTCTACTGACTGTCAATTATATGATATGGAGCAACTAACTACATCATATCCAATGATAGCAGGCTTGATGTGTCAATGCAGTTATAAGTCTTAAAATTTTCCTAACCAAACTCCAAATGTCACAATTTAAATGGCTATTATTATTGACATTTAAGGGGCATTTACATAAGGTATGAAACATCAAATAAGAATATATTGGTATGCAGGGATCTTTAGAAATATCAGGATAAATTGACAACATGTGTGTGGTGTATGAGAAAAAGAAAAGTAGAATCCTTAAATGAGATTGAAAGAGAGGATAGATCTAATAAAAATGGGATGAGGGACAAGAATTTCAGGACAGTTGAGAATGGGAACCAAGCATCCCATCAGAAAGAGTGAGCAGTTTGCCAGAAAACCTGCTGACATGTTCATGTAGTTATAGAAAGAGAAAATTCCAGAGTTCAGTGTTAAGTTGCCCTCTTGTGTTACCATTTATTGGAATATTTGTTATTCCATTTAAATACAAATCCTAAACAATTATTAACTGTCAATTTGAAAGTAATTATTATAAGAATATGTTTATAGGCGTTATGATAACTTGGAAAAATAGCAGGATAAGACAGTGTACAATATCAAAATGGATCAGTTTTTTGACAACACTTGTTGCTCATAAGTCTTCAAGGGTATTTTCTAAGCCCAAAGGAATTTGTGTAATACCGGCTGCAGATTTACTGCCTTCTCACAATAATCATTTTGGAAACCCTTGAGAAAAATCTCATTAGTCTGGTTATGTAGATAGAATGTTTTCTTCAATAACATCAGTTTTCCATATAAATACCGACTTGATGTACTGTGGAGCAAATTAACAAGACAGATCATATACTTAGCCATTCATTTTCCTTTTCCACATATTTAATGTTTATTATATAAGCTCCTGCAGACTTTAGAGAAATAATTTAAAATATCATTTTTGTGATGTAAAGGAAACATCAAACTGGTCTGTTAAAAGTCTATTAAACTGATATTTTGCCATCTTTTAAAAACTGAAATAAATAAACAGTTTTATTTAAGACATTGCATTTTCTTATATGATTCGGTGCTTACAAAAGGCAATGTTATTTTCTTTCCCTGTGAACATAATCTGTTTTCAATTATAGAGAATGCCCCCAAACATAGTGTAACATCAAAACCTAAAACTTGCTAAGCTGGTTTTGTTCAAATGTTTTTCTGTAGAAGAATGTTACAACTCTAATTAGATTGATTTAACCAGTCTCTTAGTTTGTGGACCCCGGTAACATACCATCAGAGAACTAAGTCCTAAAATTTCCCAGGATAGTGTTTTGATAGAGTTTGCAATTCATAAAATCAGGTGGTAAGTTCTAGACAAAATCGATGGCACTGAGTTGAGGAGATGGTACCGCAAGCCTGAAGAATATTAGGAACTTAGTATGGATAACAAGATGCCAGAAGAAAATAGAGCCACAGAGAAAATTCCAGAGACCATCGGGTTCGAGTTCACCCTAGTGTCAATCTGTGTGTGTATGTGAGGAATCTGTAAGACTGAGAAGTTATGAGCTGAGAGCCTCACTGCCACACAACGAGGGCTGCAGAAAGAACCTTGTGTCTGTATGCTAACAGTGAAACATCCTGATCTCTGCAGCAGTAAGGACAATGCAGAGAATGTCCTTTACTCAACAGTGACTCCTAGGATGGCATCCACATCATCAGCTTCCCAACTTAAAAATAAAACACATCAAAAGTGTCCAGGAAGTTTATGTTTAGTCCAGAGCAAAGGTGACAAAGATTTGTAAGAAAGCAAAATGTCTGCTGCCCAAATGAGTTAAAATCAGCAGTATTTGACATTCAGTAGAAATATGAAGGAACAAGTAAATAATAACTATAGAATGGAGGGAACTAATCGATTACTAGTGACTAAGTGAAACAAAATGAGACAAAAGGTGCTAGATGAAGAGAAAGCCCTAGAGATGGGATACTTTTGTAAAAGAAGAGAGCATCTTCATACATTTGTAACTGGGCTTTCCCAAGTAAGGAGGTGTGTGCAGAGAACATGTGTGAAGAAATGACTGAAACCTCCCTGCATTTGTTGACAAATACATACCCACAGCCGCACATTCAACAAAATCCAGGTATAAAAAATAGTGATATCAAGGCAGGTAATAGCCAGATTGCCCCAAATCAATAAGAACGTGACCCATTTTTGTCTAGGAGAGCAGACACAAGCACTGGCAGAATTTTGAAAACATCATTAAGAATGAATGAGAAATTGAGCTACATTTTTCAGTACCTTTAACAAGAGAAACATCTGTCAGCTGACTATACTGTATTTAAAAGTCTTTCTAAACATGAAACAAAGCAAAGATTTTTTTT
>NC_022032.1:12682115-12715755 GCF_000317375.1 Microtus ochrogaster
CTAAGTGATTCGCGAGCACAGAAACTCAGGTTTCCATAGGTCTGGAGGCTTAGTCTTAAGCAAAATGGTCAGTCATGAAAACATATATACACAAGCAACATTATATGTGTGTGTGCGTGTGTGTACATATTCTTTATATTTATATGTACATAACAATGATTAATGAAATAAAGAGGCCTGGAAACTAAAAGAGAGCAATGAGGAGTGTTTGGATCGGTTTGGAGAAAGGAAAGCAAAGGGATAAATTATACAATTGGGTTCAGTCTACAAGAGTAAAAGAAATAATTGTGAAAAATCTCCCAAACACTGGCTGTACTTTTTAGAGTAAATATTTGGTAATATAAAAGTGTTTTCCAGGAGCAAGTCCTTTCCAACCCTGAATTCACTGTTAGGGATTTTCCAGCTTAAGCCCCTGCAGGTGAAAGGCACAGGAAAAGTGAGAGATAGCTCTTTGTTGTTTGGTTTAAACGTTTTTTTTTTTTTTTTTCAGAAAAAGTATAGAAAATACACCCAGATTCTTGTCATCTTAGCTTTTGTGAGATCCTGTGTTTTTCATAAACAGGGCTTATCATTCCTGTTTCTGTAGAGCCTGTGATTTTTAGGTATGCCTTCTTGCTTTGGATTTTAAAAATGAAACTATGTACATAATCAACACTATTTCTTATACTTCAAACATTAATAAAAATTTTTTTTGATAAAAAGGAGAACATCATTGTTTGGAATAGTTTAATCTTAACTAACTTCATTTTCATTAAGACTGTGTCTAGGCTTCCAAGACTACAATATAGACTTTTTGGAGGATAGTAACAAATGCATGACAATATATACATTATTATTTTTTTAAGTTTGTTTTAAAGACAATTGTTAAAATATAAGAGCATCAGTATATTCTTACTGTACCTAAGTATTCTGGATGTTACAATTTAAATAATTGTTTCTATGTCTGAAACATTTCAATATAAACCTATCTTTGTGACTACAGTGATTATTATCTATGCTAGCTATTCTGAGAGATGGAAAAAAATCTCCTAGCAGGAACCTAGATCTTATATATTATTATCCTTGCATATTTTCACATGAGTACATAAGAGTAACAGCAATTTTAAATTTCTTGGGAATAAAAATTTGGCTACTCAAAAAATATATGACATCTCACTTTAGTGTTTTAATTGAGAAGCTCAAAAAGTATGACAGATTTCATGAAAAATAAATTATTGTGGCTCAGTGGTGCTCTTCAGAAAAAGCTCAATGATGTTTATCGAGATCGTGAGAAGAATTCCCATACTATGAAAAATGTACAAGTCACTATCTCTAAACAGGGTTATTATTGTTATCATTCCTCTTTCCAACAATTTCTATAACAACTAATTCACATGTCTATGTCAATATTAAGTCAATAGTAGGAAGTGGGATAGAATTTTTTAATTTTTGAAAAAAAATCATCACTTGAAAGAGTTATCATCTACCTTACGAAAGTAATATTGTTTGTCTTCTGAAACAAGTATCATCTAGCATGCAAAGATAATACTACTTGCCTTCTTCATGCCCTCTGCTGCTGTGTTCCTTGTCCGCAGTACGTTGGATTTCTCACCCCTAAATGAGAAACACCACACTGAACTTCTTTCATTTGACCACTCAGTCCCCACTTCAAGGTCCTACCCAATTTAACTAAAGGCATCCACCTCTAGAGTGTCCAGTCTGCAATCTGGCATATGTTTTCCCTGTTCCACAGATTTCTGGAGAAAGAAGATATCCAAGCTCCTTGAACATCTTTAATACTTTTGTGAAGATCCAGAGACTGTTTTAGCTTTGTTACAGTCTTACAAGGGAGATCTCAAAAATAATTTCAGGAGAGAATTACTTGACTCCATTGACTTTATCCCACACTATTTAGGTCAGAACTACTTAACAGAGGCTAAAGGATATAAACGCCCTGGGACTACCTGTTCAGCTAAAATTATTAATGATGAAATAAAAAGAAAGAACTTTTCCTGCAAGGCAAGAATAAACTGAGGTCAAAATTAAAATAATTTGGCATTTATATAAATGTTTCTAAAAGTAGTTTCGAGTGTGTATGTGTGCATGTGAGTGTTGTGTCTGTGTGTCAGAGATAAACACCAAGTATTTTCCTTTGTTGTTTGACTTAATTTTAAAATAGAATCTCACAATGCACCTGTAGCTCACCCAGTAGGAAGACTGGCTAGCTAATCAGCAAGCTAAGAGATCTTCCTGTGTCTGCCTCTCAGCTCTGGGATTCCAGGTTCACATCCCAAGCCTTCCTTTCTATGGGATCTAAAATTTCTCATGATTTCAAGGCTTGAGTAACAATGAGTCATCTCCCAAGTCATTAAATTGTAATTTTTAGGCTTTGGTGTTCATTTCTTATGTTGTTCTTATCTTAAAAATCAAATTATTATTTTTTTAACCTTCCCAGATCCATCTGTATCCATCAGCTGAAAGATCAGTCAGTTGTAATAAGTTCTGTCACTGACCTTAAATCATCAACACTGTCACAATGAGAAAGAGAGAGTAATAAAACTAAATTCATGGGTTATTAAGCCAAGTCTGTTCAAACTGAAGAAGGACTGTGGGGTGAAATCTCACGAATAGATGAAGAAGCCAATGAGCAGCAGCAAACTGGGTGAGGTCTTCATTACACCGAATGTTGGGACTCTGAGGGAGAGCAGCGGGAAGCTCTCAGAGTGATCAGTATCATGGGTATCCAGCAGCTCAAACTTCTGATAGAGCCATCTCTGACTGAACCGTTCACTGCCTGATCATAAGGCACAGACTCTATAATTATAAATTCATCCCTTTTTATCAGTTTTGTTACAATAACCACTTGCTTAGTCTTTCACATTAGAAGTTCACATATAAAACTCAAAATAAGTATTAACTATTCCACTCTTAAAACCAAGATTTTTTTTCCCCTAACACTCAATGTTTTTAATGTCATAGATGTAGTACATCCTTCTGTAAGTGTTTCCTTGAATCATCATGCAATTTACTGAATATTTCTATTTCCCCATTATGAGAAAATGATCTTTGAAGCTTTGGGCACATTTTCCTGTATCTGGGTAGGGATGTGTTAAGTAGGGAGAGGGGATGTGTGGAAAGCGAGGAGGGGAAACTGTGGTCAGGATGTGTTATGTGAGAGAAGAATCTATTTTAAATAAAAATTTAAAAGGAGTAAATTATTTAATGGAATTCTCTTTGCTTTTGCCTTTACTGGGATGCTACCTACAGCTTGCGTCATGTGGGAACGATTAGGAGTCCATTCTTTACCTCACATTGCCTTGTTTCATTGTCATCACATGGGTAGCTTATGAGGCCATATGTAGCCAGAAGAAGAGGGAAAACATCAAACTAGCAAATCCTGTTTTTATTTTCCTCTTGCAAAAGGAACCAAAGTTCTGGAAAAAAGACATTGCATTGCCCTTATTGCCAATTAGAAAATGTGTTTCCATTTGTATATTGCTTCTGGGCAAACAATTCAATAAAATTCTTTGCTTTCTATTTTCCCCGGATCTAGCTTCTGTAATTTTTATGTATCCTACTTGCCGCTAAGTAGTTTACAGTTATGGATCTATATCTTTTATTCTGTCTCATCTTATCCTGATAGCAAATTTTTATTTGTGTTACTTTTTTATTTCACATTAAAACTTTCATGAAACTTATACCATCAGGGCCAAATGCAAAGTCCTTCGATCTCTAAAACTGTTATAGATATGTACTCCACTGCATCCTCAAGCTGTTCTCTCCTTATCCATAATAAATCAAACAATCTTGCATTATCCTTCTTTCAAAATTACTTTAAATAAAATGTTTTTTTAAAAAAACTTTACACTAAAAGTATAATAAGGAAGTAAAGTTGTTTTTCAGCTTTAATCTCATGCTTCCTTTGATGATGCAAAATACGCTTTTCTTTAAAGTAAGGTCAGAAAACCAACATAAGTTTGGAAATGAACATCAGCCAGGATTGGGAGGTTATTACCCTTGACAGCTCCTCAGGCATGTATCACTTGTTAGTTTCTATTTGACTCAAAATGGCACTGCCACCCCAGAGTAACTAATCTTCGTCACAAGAAGATAAAACCATCTTTCCTAGACTACATGCTGAGAGTTGCTCAGAGCCTTGAAAGACTCTTTGGTGCCAAAGTATTTTCAGGACTGTCCTAATGACCGTGTGAGGTCCTCTAAGGCTATTCTTCTCTTCAGTCATGGACGCCAGTAGCTGATGCCCAAGAATAAAGGTGAACAATGGAAATAGTGTAACGTAGCTACTGTACTTCTGGTTACCCATTCAGCTAAATAACGCGATAAAAAATTTATCACACATGGGACAGCTAAGCACACTTGTGCTATAGGAACGTTTACTAGAATGATCTGGGACAGTGGGACGACAAGCTTGGCTTTGACAAATGAACGGACGAATTCTGTCTTTGATAGTGAACGAATAGGCTAATCAGACCAAACATCTAAAGGCTTGCTGTGAAGTAAAACTCCATCCAATCTTTTAGTGAAATAATGACCTGCCGGTCTTGAGTAGAAACATCAGATGAGGCTGAAGGAAAAAATGAGAAATGTGTTGCATGTGAGAAACAAAGCTGAAGATGGATGCTAAAAAGAAGTCCCACACTAGCTCAGAATTGAGTATAAGAAAGGGTTATTCATTTAGGAGTAGACTCAGATCACAGTCCTCTGCACAAACGGGGAACAGGAACCGAATTCAGCAACTGGAAGAGAGAGCAAGAGCATTTATAGTATAAGAGGCCACGCCCAATTGGGCTGCTATCTTAAAGACTACTGGCTGCTAGGGAGAGTTAGAGTTCCTACAGCACCAAGCCACTTTTGCCCCTGTTCTGTTTTCATGCTGTGTAGACACTCTAAGACTGCTTGCATGCTCTCTTTGCTGACTACTTCCCCTTACTCTCTCTGAATATTTTGTGCTATCGGGTAATAGCTGTGTCAGAAACATTCTATATACAAATTCTCATCACATTAGAGAGATTTAACAGCATAAAGACAGGACGATTGTACAAGGAATTAGCTTTTCAGAAAGATCTAACAAAAACAAAAAAGGAATCTTTAGAGTGTTTATGTATTCAAATGAATGAGCAGTATAGATGCCCCAATCACTGGCCCACCATTGTGTACTGGTTATAGAGTTATGAGATATGTCTTTTCACATTTCTTTATGTCTCTCTGCACCATCCAAAGGCTCCCATAACAAAAGCAAGAATTTGTTAATGGTGGCTACATCTTAGAGAATGCAATCTCATAAAATCTAGTTATTACACTTTGTGCTTTTTCATTTAAAGACAAAAAAATACTGTAATCAGAGACTGTGCTTTTGTTTCCTGGCCACCCAGACTTGAATAATCCCACAGAAACTATATATATATATGTATTGTTTTAGTTGATGTTCCTGATTAAACAGATGCCTTCCCCTATTAGGTGTTACTTTCTATCAAAGAAAGCTGCTTTAGCTAATTTAACAAACATTTCTCAAAAAATTCTGTGGTTTCAGTTCCTTAATTAAAAAAAAAAAAGAAAAAAACTAATGGAGTGTAACAGAAAAAAAAAGGTCCATCTTTTTGTTCTTTGTAAGAAACACTTCATTGTTCCTGATAGACACCTTCTTAAGAAAGACAGAAAAATCTATTCCAAAGAATTTTTAATCTATTCTGATAATCTGTTACTTTAAATTAGGTTGTTTAGACAATCTAGGCTTACGACATCTAGATACAATTGAAATGTAGGTTATCATACAGGGTTTCTTTTGAGTTTCTAATTTATTATTTTTAACTTTTATTATTATTTACTATTTTATCCTTTTATTGTTCTGTTTCCCAATTAATGCTTTCTTTTAGTATAAAATTCCATCCACCACATGACAACCTTTCATGTGCTCACTTTCATTTTCTGCTAACCATCAATAATATAAAGGCAAGAAGGCTTAGGCAGTTTATATTTAATAAACCTATTTTTTATCAATAGATTTGATGGAACTGTGGGTAATCTTTAAAGAACTTGATTTTTGATGGATTTCTGAGTATTTCTGTTTGTATGAAAGCCTGCCAGCGTATAGTCATAACACCCTAGAGGTGCAGGCAGGAGGTTGAGATGTTAGAGAGTGAGTTCAAGGCGGCAGTCAGGGCTTCACAGGTGTTCTTGTCTAAAACAGCCTCCCCACCCCAAATCAGCAATAATAAAGCAGCAACAGGAATACATTACACACCAAACCAAACCAAACCACCAACTAGCCACAGACAAAGAGCCTAAGGAGGAAAAGTAAAAACAAACAAAACTAAAACATCCTTCCTTTAATATCTACAATATAGAAGCCACTTCCCATTCCACACTTACTGTGTTCAAGATAATATAAATATTTAGTTTTTCTCTATAAAATTTACAGCTACCTATAAACAAGAAATAGTTTTATTTTAAAGGAAGAATGTAGTTTAAACTTAGTTTTGTTGGAGGAAATCAAATATTAAATACTAAGGTGTGTCTGATGATTGGATCAAAGTGATTGCATGAACAAATATTTTAAAAGGTGCTTCCCTGTTCTCCTGAGGCTATAACTAATTCTCTAAATATACCATAACTATAGTAGGGCATAACTAATTCAAGAGAGGCAATAAGACATTTTTATCTTGGGATTTGCTAGTCATTGCCTAATTTTAACACCATTAATTTTAAAATTAAAATGAGTATTCCTGTTTTTCACAATTATCCAGACTTTAACTCAGAGGGACAGACCAAGGCAAGTAAGTTAAACATGTTTGAAGTAGAACCTTAAAGAGGTTCTACTTGGGAGTCTGGAAACAAAAACAGTAACTGATTTTTTTAAAAAATCTTTACAGGTAGAATGACTTCCTATTGGCATCAATGGTGACAATTTTTGTACAAAAAATAAACAAAAAAGCAGGCATCTATGTAATTTGATCAGGCACTTTGGAAAATAACATGGAGGTGAGAAGCTGTAGAATATTTTTAGAAGAGCCTGACAAATGAGTATGGGTGTGTAAATGGTATGGGTGTACATTGATGTCACAAGCAAGAGAGCAAGGGGATAAAGTGTAAGAGAAGGACAGAGTATGAAATAAAATTGAGCAAGTGATTGTGAGAATTGGGGCCAAAATATAGATGCAGTTTAGCAGATGAGAGCTTCCCTACGATGTGTAAGGCCCTAAGCTTTGTCCTATCCAGTACCTGTGATAATGGGTACAAGAGCAGAAAGTTTAACCATGCAAATATAAAAAAATTAGAATCCTGGATGGGAGGTGAATGGTGTATCTTCACTTGTTGCCATGTGGCTACTATTTCAGTGGGTAACTAAACATTTAGAGGTGTGGACTTAGAGTCCAGAAACTTTTCTAGTGTGTGACATTTTATTCTTTTGGTTTGTTGTGGGGGTCGCCAGCTATCTCCCAAATAAATCACACATGGAGGCTTTTTCTTCCTTTTGAATGAAGGCCGGTCTGTTTCATTGATCTGCATGTATATTGAGGAAGTAGTGAAGGGGACAGA
Organism: Microtus ochrogaster; assembly: GCF_000317375.1. Lineage (NCBI taxonomy): Eukaryota > Metazoa > Chordata > Mammalia > Rodentia > Cricetidae > Microtus > Microtus ochrogaster. The sequence continues at coordinate 12,689,652 of NC_022032.1, forward strand.
ATGCTGCTTTTACATTTTATTTTTTATTCTTATCATTCATATTTCTGCAGTTTCTTTCTATGACAACCAGGGCCAGAAACAGGTCTTAAAAAGTCAGCTCTCTTTCCCATGTCTATTTCAGACCAATCTTCACACTTCATTCTATAACAGCAATTTTAACACATTAAAGTGAAATCTATAATTTACAAATAAAGAAACTCCTAAGCCTCCCCATATAACTGTGCTAAGTAAAATAATCAGTTAAGTTTTCCTTCCTTACATATCTTTTGGCTGGGTGTTTTTTTTTTTCAGCAATAAGAAAGGAATTAATAAGGGGGTTAAGTTAAAACTGGATGCCTAAAACTAAACACTACTCTAACAATATTTAAAGTAAATTGAACATTTTACTTAAATAAATTTAGCGGTCCCATTATTTTAACCAGAAAAATGAACATCACAAATAGAATGAGCAAATGTCCCTGTAGCTGGTCTGAAAACAAACAGAACCATTAATGACTATTTGACAGCAAGAACTCTAGTCTGTATTTCACTTTGCTCACTGCTGAGATAAAGTTTTATAGGCCATCTTGAAAAATTGATACAATGGCCACAGATATTTTTCCATCACATGCTATTCCCTCAGGTCTTGTCGTACTTGCCATAAAATCATCTTCCCAGACACTTGATATTGCCAACTAAAGTGCTGTTAGGTTTTTATGTCTCTTAGTGATTGCTTCTTCCAACTCCCACTTACTTACTTACTTCTCTCTTTCCTTTCCTTTTCTTTGCTTTCTTTCCTTTCTTCTTGCATGTCTGAGAACTGTTGCCCTTAAATTGAATTTGGGGACAATAGCCCACAAAATTTCCCTTTGTCTGAAAAAGCAAATCCCACCAAAAAAAAGATGCTTTGAGGTATTATGTCTAGTAATTTAAAAAAAGAAAAATGCAATATTTTGAGATGTTATTTAAATATCAGAAAAAAATACTCGTGCTTCTCATTATATGCTTCTTGATTTACATTCTGTATATTACTAAGTCACTGTCAGTTACCTGCTTCTTTTAACATTTAAAACTAATTAGCATTGTAAGTAATCTACCTACAAATTGAATGTCCTAGGAAATCCTATAAATACAGTTCAGAAATAAGAGATGAAGTAACTGCATCTTGTGAATTTGAGTTCCTTACGCTGAGACTCAGATCTCTATGTAGCTTCAGTTTATTGGGAGACAAGGTCACTAAAATCAGGAGCTCACTTTTTATTTCGTTTGCAAATAACATTTGAGACTTTATGTCGACATAACTTCAAATGTAACACTGACTGAGACTAATTTGAACAAGTCCATTTCATGGATGTTATTGCATCTGTACAAAGTCTACGATTATGGTAGCTCACACTAAATATGTCAAAATGTAGGAAATTATGATGTGAATTAAGAAGACTGTTATAAAAGGATTTTTCTTGTTCGCATCTCCGACACTTTTGTTCCTCAGGCCAACTTCACTACATTTGTCCCTTCGCAGGTGAATTGCTTACAGTGCTCTACAAGTATGGCATATTGTCATTTGTCACTATTGTTAATACCTCCTGCACAGTCCCAAGCACCTTCAAGGAACTGTGTTATCTGGATTCCAAACCCTTCTCCCCCTACACCTATTTCATCCCGGAGGATGTCATCATCCACACTCAAAAGTGTTAGGGAATATTATTTTCAGGTGTGTGGCTTTAGTTTACGCTGCATTTGTTTAACTCTGTGAAAATGTGTTTCTGTGACAGTCTAAAATGCCTGATGGTCCTAATAAAGAGGTGAACTGCTAATAGCAAGGTAGAAGTGGGCATAGGCAGGGCTGGAAGGCAGAGGGTATATATAGAAGGAGATATGAGGAAAAAGAAGAACCAGAGAACAAGGAGAGGAGGACCTTGGGGGCCAACCACCCAGCTGCACAGCAAATCATGGAGAAAGAAGTATTAAGAAAGGTATACAGAAATAGAGAGAGAGATCAAAGCCCAGAGGCAGAAGGTAGTTGAAGTAACATTAGATAAGAAAAACTGGCAAGAAGCAAAACAAGCTAAGGATCAAAAATAGATAAATAAATGAATAATAACCTGAGATGAAGACTTTGATATTCATGTATCATAGAAAGTTAAAAGAAAGATACTGTCTTGAAAAATGAATTATCATCTAGTTGGGTTTCTCAGATAAGCAAGAGAAAGACAGGATGTACATTGGTTGAAGGGCTCTAACAGGCCCGAGCATGGCAAACACAGCCCCAAACCTGGCTAGCATGTTGCTGACAGGTTTTGCCTTTTACCTGTCTCCCCCATTCACTCAACCTTGCTAAAGGCCATTATATTACATTCCTAAAGGTAACCACTAAGTTTTATTCCCTTACTGGGCTACTTCTTCCTCCTTAGGCTGACTACTGAGGTCCAGCAATCACAGTATTGAAGTCCAGCAATCAAAAGTCTCATTTTGACTACTCTAGTCAACATGCCCAATAAAAATTAAACACTTCATTCTAACACAAGGTTTCCTTCTTTTCCTTTTATGAATTGTCATTTGTCTCTTCTATGGGTCATACCTGTTTTCTCTCTATTCAGAGGCAGTCCTTTGTCCCTCTTAAGCAAATATCCTTTCCCCCTTCCCTTGTTCCTTTTGCTTCCATTCTTGTCCCCTATCTTCTGTGTTTTTCTCTTATTCATTCCTGGCCTCTGTCCTCCTTGAAGAACCCCCCCCCACACACACACACACAGAGCAGGGACTTTTTACTAGATCCTGAAATAGGCGCAAACCATACCCAAGGACCTGTTGTCGACTAGAAGTTATCCTCCAGGAATGATTATACTCCCTAGACTTCAACTGAGGAAAGTGGGGAAGTGAGGAAATACTAAGGAATGTGCACACGATGTATCATTAATTGAGAATTAATCAGCTCCGGATATTTGAGTCTTGGGATGTAAAAGAAAGAGGTATTTTGAGTAAAAAGAACATATTTCATCCCTTCTGTCTTCCTATAGGTCTTTCTTCTTTCCCACTTTTTTCCACAATGTAAGTACATCTGTTTCTTAATTTTAAATATGCCATGAGATTATTATAAGATATCAATGCAAAAGTTAATAGATCTCTGAATCTATCAAATGGAGATCTCAGGCAAGACAGCCGAGCCCAAACCCGAGTCAGTCTGTTGCATTCCTGTTACCTTCAACAGAATCAGAAATTTCTACAATCTACCTGTGTTTGTGTAGTGCATTAGCTGTTATCCTAGTATTAATGCCCTTGATGTTGTGCCAAGAAATGCAAGGGGCTAAATTGAAATGAAGCATGAAGCACTCAACAGTCTTACACAGCAATCGCTAGTGCTTTTCTTCCAAAGAGTGCTAAAAATTTCCCCTGGGCATTGTCAAACACATGTGATATAGGGGAGAAATGAGCTTTGCTTGAGAAGTGGGCATGTGCACAAACAATGACTTACTGGCTTTGCCTTTAAGCAATGCAGGCACTTGCCCACTGTGATAGGTCAAGGCTTGAACTCTATTAGTTTACATTCAAAGCTCTGAGCCACTGGAGATGCCATGTGCGTTTCCCAAGACTGCAAAGCAACCTGCAGAGCTGTATCAGAGAAGGCGGGCAATTTTCTGATGCCGTGATAACATCACTTGCTGCCTAGTTGTACTACATAGAGGAGCTGCTTTAGGAAATAGGCAACAGCTCTAGAGAGAACAGACCGATCCTGATGATAACCAGGCTGATTTGTGAATCACTGTTAACAACAGAAACAAGGAACACAGGAAGGAAGCTCACCATTTTAATGTTCTTATGACATGCTGAAAATGAAAAAATCAGCTAGTAATTTTGCTGGTCCTCATCATGGGACTCTGATTTAGCCAGGGGGATGGTTCATCTCAGATGGGAACTGTCTCACTTTACTGCGCTCTTCTCTTTAGATTTTTTTTTTTTTATAATAGAATTCTCTGCAGAGGTATCTTTAAAAGAAAATCATCTGGAATTTTGCTGTCTGGAATATGAAAATACTGGTGTTCTAATTGCAGTCTATACTCAGGCAAGAAGGAGTGGACACACACCTGTAATATCACATACTAGGGCCTCCTCCATAGGCCTGGGATTCTATCACTTATTAGAGTTTATTTTTCTGTCTCCTAGACAACTTTTGAAGAGCAAACTGTTAAATCTCCTCCTTTCCATAAATTGCTCCTACCATTAGGACATTTCTCTTTTCACCAGCTAAGGGTAAGGAGTGGAAAACACATTAAGAACTTCAAGTGAAAAAGAATGAGTGTAATACAGAAAAGTGGGTGTTTGTGGACTGGAGGGCGAGTGTGAGAGAGGAATCTTTGCAAGGCACGTTGTGACTGCTTCTGGAGCGGTGCCATTAGAGAAACAGTTGTTCCTAAAGTTGCCACCAAAGCCTCACGAAGCAGAAACTCATTCCCAGCTCCCGAAAGAGAAAAAAAAATACCTGGAATACCACTAACCTTATATTAATTCATTAAGTTTATTGAACTTTTTTAACAGGACGCGAAGGGCTAACTGAAACTATTTCTAATAGCTTCTTAATATACCTTATTTAACAGTATCACAGTACGTAGCCCAGGCAGGCACTGATCTCGAAATGCTGCTGGTTCATCTTCTTCAGGGCTGGGATTACATGGACGGATCACCACCTACTGATCAAAGTTGTTTTTCATACCCAAAGTTTGAGGCCTTGACTTAACTAATGGCTCTATGAGAAGGTCTTTCTTCAATCATCTCTCAGAGTTTCTATAAACAAGGGCATTAGTATGGAAAGCATAGCCTTTCAAAAATGGCGGGTAGTTTCTGACAGGTACCTCTTCTTGGAAGGTAAATGAATCTGGGTAAGTAATTTCCCCCGACTTCTGAGCCAACATAACTCGTTTAACTGCACTGCAGCAATGGGAGGAATGGGAAACTAAGACGCAGGTCTCTGGTAGAGCCATGTTGCAAGGATTATGGGGGCTTTTTAAAGATTATTTATAACACGGTTAATGAAATGCTGGTGAAGTTTAGGGCACATTTCCTAAGGAAATAAATATTGTATTATAGAAAGGAGTCTCTAGTTTCATCTGCGTAAAATCCAATCTACCAGACATTACACTCTGAGTCCTTCACACCCACGTTCAGTATTTCAATTTATCACTTCTATTCAGGGCAAGAATGAGCAAGCAGCTTGAACACTTGGATCATTTGTTTCATTCTGACACCTAGAGTTTAATAGACAAGCCTGGGTTGTCTCCAAGGAATAAGTAGTCGTGTATACCACCTGGCACTGTCTTCTACATTGTGGGTGTGCAATGTACACTTACTGAAGAAATGCATCAATCTGGACATGACTTAAGATGAATACATAACAGGTTTTTTTTTTTGAAGTATCAAAGTGTTCAGTAAATACTTCCAGCTGAATGAATGTTGTTACAGACTGGCGAGGAACCTGGCCATGGCTGTTGCTTCCCCAGTGAGCTTCAGGAACAGTTCTTTCTGCCTACAGATTTACCTGTGAGATTTCTTCATCTTGTTCATTGATGGCACCTGCTGGGCGACATTCCCCAAGGTCATAGGTCATAATTAATACCCTTAAGCTGGTGAGGTAAAAGAAAACGCATGTTCAACTTGATTTCTCTTATTTAAATATTCTTCTCTACCCCAGATGTGTATTTTAAATGGGCTGTTGATTAATTACTGACGATTTTCCTGCAGGGACAGTATTAACCACGAGTCATTTTTTTTTCTTTACCCACCAAACCTCAACTCCCAAATTCACTGCTATTTGTGTTACTACCCCAAAACAAACCTGTGTAGGATTGAATTTTGGCTACTTTTCTGATTGCTTCCCTTCTTTGGTTTTGCCGAACTATCGATTAGTCAGATAAATTCCTTTTTATTGAGGGCATATCCATTTCATTTTCTTTTATGAAAGTTACTGCTCCAATTCCCACCCTAGTGTTAAGTTCATACCAATATATTTTAGAAAGCCTATACCGAAAGAGTTAGGTGTGTGTTTTAAAATCTCCACCTCAAACAAACCCAGGTGCATAGTGTTTTTTTTTTCTACGTATCCATGCCTATAATAAACTTCAATTTCAAATTATGCGCAGGGAGAGTCACAAAATAAAAGAAAAGAATAATTAGATTAAAACTTTATAACACCATTTTAAACTTATCTATTTCTAGAATTTTCCATGTAATGTTTTGAGAACATACTTGATCAAAGGGAACTGAAAACATGGGAAACAAGATGAAGGAGAAGGAGACCTGCCATCTAGGTTTATATAAGTACCATCATAATCATAAATAAGAATATGTGCTAAGCTCCCAATTGTGCCTCTTTATAGTTTAACTCTACCTCGATTTCAAAGCTCTGAGAATCACCTATCTATTCTCTGTCAGTATAGTTTTTTTAGTGTTTAGAAAGCCATATAAATGCAATTGGCCGGTATCCAGTTGTCTAATACTGTCTGCTACTAAACACCTGTCTGAGATTTACCTGAATGATGAGTAACGGTTCAGCAAACCAATGTCCTCCCATTTCATTTATTGTTTCCTAAGGTGTATTATTGACACTATAATCAAAGATCTTAAGTACTTCTTCCATCCAGGCTTTGTTCTTTCTATCCCTTAAATGTAATGACGACTAGAAAACAGTGTTCAGTTTTGTGATTGGATTTAGTACTTTTCCTTTCTTTTTGTTTGTATAGGTTTATTCAAACATTAAGCAATTTGCCTCCAGACTTGCCCTATTAAAATTTTATTCATTCATCAACACCATTTTCCAGAAATAGTGCAATGATTCTCTTAAATAGGATTTATCTCAAATAAGATGTCATTTAGAACTTGGATATCTACTTCATGTTGATTTACAGATATGCTCATTCATAGATATTGATATTAGTTTGATGTGACAAATTCTTGAAATGAAAACTAAGTCCCAGTAAATATTGAACAAATGAACATAGTGGGTTATTATAAATTGGCAGAACTCCTCCCAACAAGAGATTGTTGATGCTATTCACAAGCTGGAGTGGATGCAGCTACAGAGCATACACTTTAGACTTCAGAGCTATAATACAAGCTTGCATAAGCATTGTCATAATCAAGGCATAGAATATGCCCCAGAGATCCCCTATGCTACCTCTCTGTAGTATCTTTCTGCCTAAATACCCATGAGTGGATGATGCTCGCCTACATTGATAAGAGTACCCAGTACTCAGTCTACAGATTTGCATAGCAAAGGTATTCACCAGCCCCTTTATAAAAACTACCTGGGAATTCATTTGCCCAATGAGACTGACATTTGAAATTTCCCAGTGCACAAAGCATACCAATTAGAGAAAAGTAGGAGGAACAGTTTTCTCTGGCCTTGTGACTAAAACTACTTCCACATACCTATTTTGTATGTGTCACAATGACAGTTTATTGTTTATCCCATGTAGTAGAGAAAGGAATTAAACCATGAATTGTAGGACAGACTTTTAGAGCGCTAGGCAGACTCAAGAAAGAAAGTACAATGTAGTTGAGTTGAGACATTTCATGGTGGCTTCTGAGTTTAGCTTTGGGGTGCTACAGAGGTTACGTTACACAAGAAACTTTCCATTAAACTGCCGTAGCCAAGCACTGTGGGATGTGAACAAAATGAACAGAGGACTCCAAATCAGGAGGCTTCTCATCTCTCTTTGAATCTCAAAGAAAGCCGTGTTCCCCATGCCCAGTGGGTCGGGGATGGTGGGTGCAGACACAGCAAATGGTTACTGGATGGTTCTGGTTGCAGCAGAAGACCAGATACAGCGAGATATAATCCCCAAATTGAAGCAGTGGTGTGAAAAATATTTCGTGGGTATCTAAATCATTTGGAAAAATATTAGCAACATCTTTGACTTGGCTTCTGAGCTCAGAAAAATTAAAATGGACTTTCTCACCTACTGGTAAGTGGAACAATAATGTATTGTTATATTGAAATATTCTCTTCAGTTTCCAAATTTCTTCTAAGTTGAAATGGTAAAGGCAATGGAAATCTAAGAACTCTTATTATTAATTATCCTCTAAAGAATGCCACACAAGTTTAAGGTTTCTCCACCTATAGTGCTAGTGTGAAACAGATAATATACAAATGACAAAGTCACAATACTAAAGATAAAGAGGGAAACAAGACAGTTCTGATTTTATTTTTTAGTTACTTATGTCCCTATATATCCCAGATCTCAATTTTATCTCATAGTAAGAAATTTGACTAAAGATATTCAACACTGTTTGGACTTTCCAATTTATAAAATTTACATATACAATATAAAAAACAATTTACTCTATCAATTTTAGAAACTGATACTTTATATCATAATCTCAGGTTTGATCTTGTCTTATAAAAATGGTTATAGAGATTATAGACAAAGAAATACAAAATAGCTATCACCTTATTGAGAAATGTATCTCCTGGACTTGCAGTACTGACATTCTTCTAAGCAGAATGCCAGGGACAGCTTACCAATGCAATACTAGATTTTAAAGTCCAGTGGTAGTTAGATGTCTCCTCATGGGGAATACCCCTCTGTGTGCTGTGAATATGTTGTATTACCATTGGCTCATAAAGAAGCTGCTATGGCCTACAGCAAGGCAGAATACAGCTAGGCAGGAAATCCAAGCAGAGATAGAGGCAGAAAGACGTTGGAGACAGGAGAGATGTCAGTGGCACTAGAGGAGTAAGATGGCAGCACATTACCAGTAAACCACAAGGCATGTGGCAATACACAGACTATCAGAAGTGGGTTGGTTAATTTATAGGTAGGGAAATGGGAGGCGGTGGCTGGGAGGAGGCAGAAATCTTTAATAAATAAATAAATATTTATAGGTAGAGCTAGCAAGTAATAATAATATCAGATATGGAAGCGATTACAAAACAATAAGAAATAAATCAAGGCATTTAGCAAATAAATTGGTGAGAACATCAAATTTTGGCAAAGTAGGAAATCATCTGCTATACTTTTTTTTTTTTGTTTTTTCATCTGCTATACTTTTAAGTAGTTGTCTGATGACATTGTTAGGTTCTGGGTTGGTGGGTTTATTGTATTTGGAGAATTTTACTTGCTCATCATAAGAATGATAATTCTTTTATGTAATTATGTAAACACAGAAGGAAGGCAGGAAGTGGTTATTCAGGTTGCTCGAGAGACCTCAAGATAATGCTGGCTCTGGATAAGCAACCTCATGACTTCCACACTAACAAGGTTCTACGTCGTCAGTCGGCCTTTGAGAATATTTAGCATATGGGTGTTATTTTTTTGGAAACGTCAGTTTGTAGCTACCATCCAGGCTGCCTGGTTATGTGCACTGACCTTCCTCTGAGTTTGGATCCTTTGATTCTTTTTCAGCTGGATCCAGTTCCTAACCTCATTTAAATGCACTCACTGGGAGAATTTTTTTCTCTTCACTTTTAAAATCTCGCCCCAGCCACCAGTCGTTTAGCATGACAAGGTGGAAACTTCTGTTCTTAGACACCTTGCCAAGCCCTGACTTACATTAATTTACTCATAATCAAGTTATTTCATGGTTTGAAAATTTAATGTATAACTAGAAAGGTTATCTTTGAAATCTTACTCTGTTTAGCACTACAAGGAAAGACACTTATTCTGATTTTGATTGGATTATATCATAAAGCTTTTGGATGCCAAATAAGTCATTTATTTGGACGTTTTGAAGGATAATGATAAATTATATCTGTCTCCCCTCTGAAGTTAATTTTGCAATTGACAGAATTTTCTATATACTTTTATAGTTTTAATAGCATTTTATAGCATGTTTTATATTTGATAAAACTGCTTTACACTCATTTTAATTAGTTATTTCACATATATATCAATTAGTTTCTGTAATGAAAAAGGGAAGTCTAAACTATTTTGAAAAGCAAGATGTCGCATATGCATATAGATAAAGCTTTAATGACTTCCATCTGGGGATATTACCCAGCTTCACAAGTGGTTTTAGAAAAAAAAATTGTAGAAATGACAAATGGATCCTGGTAGCTTCATCAACTCACCCAAAAGAGCTTGGGATTGCTCAGTATTTAACCAATCTCTAGATTGCTTATGTAAATGAGAGAGAAAAGAAAGAAAACCAAGGAATAACATATGTTCATGTTCTGTGCCCAATTTGATAATAAGAGAACCATTTGGTGTTCAAGAATACTAACTCACTGAGTAGCAGACCTGGATTTGGCCATGTAACAGCAGGATGGATCAGAAAGCAAACGAGGCAAGTTCTCTAAAACTTGATTCACCCGTGTGTGGTCACTGTGTCAATACTGGCTTCAAAGTTCTGTTTCAAAATTCAAATAAAATCTTTACCGGTATGAAGGGTGCAGCACAGTATGGGAGCTCCCATAGCACTCTTTGCATTCATCCAAACATCTTTATTAAAACATGCTGTCACTCACTACATAGCCCAAGCTCTCCTTTCTTCTTCCTTCTTGCTGGACTACAGGTCTTTGCCAGCATTCTATCAATGAAAGCTTCCATTTTTTTAAAGGTTTATGTTATTTTTAATGATGTATAAAGATATGTATCTGTTTGTAAGTTCTGTTCATGTGTTGCTTTCATTGGGTAATGAATAAAGAAATTGCTATGGGCCTGATAGGGCAGAACTTGGGTAGGCAGAGAAGACAGAACTGAATGCTGGGAAGAAGGGCAGAGTGGGAGATGCCATGGATCTTCTGCCTGAGACGGACGCGGGTTAGAATCTTGCCGGTAAGCCACAGTCACGTAGAGATACACAGATTAATAGAAATGGGTTAAATTAAGATCTAAGAATTAGCCAATAAGAAACTAGAGCTAATGGGCCAAGCAGTATTTTAATGAATACAGCTTCTGTGTGGTTATTTTGGGTATACGCTAGCCAGGCAGGCAGGACAAACAAAGGGCCCCCCTCTCCTTGTAACAGTAAGTACACGCTATGCAGGAGTCTGTGGATGCCAGACAAAGAGGTGAACCTTCTGGAACTGAAGCTATAGGATGTCGTGAGATCCTTAACGTGGGAACTGGGAACCAAACTCAGATCTTCTGTAAAAACAATACATAGTCTTAATGGCTGAGTCATCTTGCCAGCCTGAGTTTATTTCTTTTATGATGTAACCAGTGTTTTTGCCTTGATCTTAAGTTCTAGTTTTTACAAAAAATAATATTAGAACTATTTTTAAGTGGCAAATGGTATAGTAACTTTAATGTGTGTTAAAATCCATAAATATAAATTATTCAATATATAGCTCCTACAAAAGGTAGAACCAATCTCTCTGACAGGAGTCAGTTTTATTTGTCCCATGAATCTGAACTTTCTTGCCTTCCAAACGGTCCAAGTAACCAAATTGGCCTTGTCAGGGAGTTTAATCATATTTACAAACACACCTAAGTAGATAGAAATAGCTACGTGGAAAATGTTCCAATCTCTTCTGCCTGATAAAACGAGCACAGCTGCTCCCTCTTTTTTTTTTTTTTTTTTTTGAGACAGGGTTTCTCTGTAGCTTTGGTGCCTGTCCCAGAACTAGCTCTTGTAGACCAGGCTGGCCTTGAACTCCCAGAGATCCCCCCTGCCTTTTCCTCCCAAGTGCTGGGATTAAAGGCGTGCGCCACCACCGCCAGGCTCAGCTGCTCCCTCTTATGAAGGAGAGCAGCATGTGTGACCTAGGAGAGCTATCTGCATTTAGCGTGAGATTGATGGAGTCTTGTTGCCAAATACAGCCAAGATTTATGTGACTGTCCCATAACTAATTGCTAGTACCATGATGGTCTTCTAATTTTGCCATTTCTCTATTATGAAATGTAATCAGTAATTAAGACCGCCATCGGATTGAAGACAAGGATGTGGCTGATGAGCTGAGATCTGTTCCAGCCTGGTCAAGAGCTCATCAGGATCTCTTCCATTTTTGTTGGATAGTTTTGTACACACATATTTCTCAGGTTTAGTGGGTATCTGGGTTACATAATACATATCACGCTTAGGGACCAAAAGGCTTTTTTTTTTGCTGTTTGTGGTGGTTCTGGGACTTGAACCTTAGGTCTTAAGAATGTGAGATTAGCACTGGACTGTGAGGCTCCTTCTTGCCCCTAAGAGTATATGTTCTCTTCCATATGATGTCAGTAGTCAACAAAGTTACATCCAGTGATGAATTATGAAAAAACTGGCATTTTGAATTTACTTCTGGATAGCTATATATGATCTGGTTTATTGTGCTTCATTTTTATGTGATTTTACTTCCTCGTCTTTAAAGAAACTTTTCTATATTCTAGACAAAACCAAGACCTAATGCATCCAATTTTTATCTGAAGTATTGCTGCAATAAAGTTGCATCTGCCACTTAAGATAGAAATAGCACAGAGTGAAAACAATAGCATGGATATTAATCTATCCATAACCAATATTGTTTAATGTACTAAGATTGTGCTGAGCACAGTAAAATGTAAAGAATTAAGATTCTTTGTGCAGAGTGCATCTTTGAAACTGATGAAAATGTGTCCGGACACAGTGCACTACACTTGCTAATGCTTTTCATCATCACAGGGACCCTTTATGTAAGTCTGTCTGTCAGTTCCAATCCTAAAGTAGCTCTTGGTTGGTATTGATATCCTATTTGTGTATGAACTTCTAGTGTGCCCCTGGCTTTTATTTGCATCAGACATAGCCTTTTCCTTTACGCTTGTATCTGGATCCTGCATGCCCAGGTTGACACCTGCCACTGGAAATTGACTTTAGCATTTTGCCAAGTGAGTCTCAGCATTTATTCCCTTGCTGGCCCCGACTGTGCTGTTCTCCTTTTTGTCTCTATAGTTTTGATGCTCTCGTTTTTCTCTCACCGGCTTTTATACTTTCAGTAGAGATATTTATGATTTATTCTTTTCCACACAACCACTGAAAGAGAACAGGAAATGATGGGATGGTCTAAAAATGGACAGGGTGAGAGAATTACAGGAATATTACTTCCTTAAGGTTTTAAGAGAAAAGGATAAAGAGTCTTCAAGGATACATTCATAGATATTGGAGGGATATGTGCATTCTTTGACCTTCATATTGAGGAAAAATAACTAACCAAATCTATGAGAAACACATGTCTCAACTGAACAGTGAAAGTTTGAAATAATAAGACTTACTCTACATTGAAAGCTTGATAAGGCTTACTATTAGGTTTCTTCAGATGGTATTTTTCTGGAATAGCTTTAATTCCAGGTATGTTTTACACAATACTTTAATTTGTTTAAATTTTATAATTCTGTAAGTTAGTAATTGATATGTTTATATAGCATCATAAAAGATAGGATTTCTATAAAGGTGAGCAAAACAGAACTATTTGTGAATTAAAGTATTACTGATCTGATAAAAGAAAACGTTTTTAAAGAGACTCATTAATAATTGACCAAAACAGCAAGCCAAGAAATAACATGAAACAAGGATGTTGCAGATATATAAATGTAAAGATATTCACCAATGATAACAATCCCTGACAACTGATTAGAAAAAGTGCACATGTACATGGTTCCATAATCATTCCTGGTGTAAAGGCCTTTTGCAAAAAAGGTTTTCATACATTATAATGCTTGCCTTAGGAAAATAAGAGATTGATATATGGGCTCAAGTTTTGAACTGATCTCAAGATTTCATACTCAGGCCGGGCGGTGGTGGCACACGCCTTTAATCTCAGCACTCGAGAGGCAGAGGCAGGCAGATCTCTGGGAGTTCGAGGCCAGCCTGGTCTACAAGAGCTAGTTCCGGGACAGGCACCAAAGCTACAGAGAAACCCTGTCTCAAAAAACCAAAAAAAAAAAAAAAAAGATTTCATACTCAGCATGGGTCAGCTGGGTTCCAACCTAGAGAAATTATGCTGAAGTCATAGGAATACATCCATACCCTCCCATTACTATCCTCCCCCACACACTGACACTGATGCTTATAGAATTATTACTCTATTTCTTTAGGCTGGGGATTATATTAGCATGGTCCTCATTATTAATCAGGCTCAACACAAGGAAAAGAAGAAAAATAATACACAGACCTATAGGTAGTCTGAGGATTTATTAACTTATGTATTTCTGGAAACATACATCCAGTGATTTGGACATGAATAATTTTGTTTCTCAGTGGACACGAGGAAAAAGTATCATACATTTCCTCTTCAAGTTCTGAAATATTTAGTGTATGGGTTTCTCAATTTCTAGTGACATTTATATTAAAGATTTTCAGCACCATTTTGTTGAATTTCTGAATTAAAAATAGGATACATTTACAAGGCATGTGTAGGAATGCTCTTAAGATCATTAGAATGTAATAATGAAGCAGAATGCTGTGAGTATTTGGGAAAATATACTGAATAATTTTACAGGAAGTTATAGAGCTAGTTGTTGACTTGGGAATAATGCCATGCAGAGAAAAAATGCAAATAAACTGATCTGGAACTGAACACAATTACAAGGTATTAACCTGTGAGGTCTGGGTTCCTTCCTCTCTAGTCCTTTGGGATATTACTTGACCCCAACTATTCCTCCTATTTAAATGGTTAAATGGTTGATATGTGAAGTGATTCTTCCAAAGTCTTATATTTTGGAGGATTTGTTACCTTGTGTAGTGGTGAAAAATCTAAGGAAATAAGACCTGACAGAAGGAAGCAGGTCACTTGGGATGTGTCTTGTGCCTTGTACCATGTCCTCTTTCTCTTTGTCTGTTTCTTTTCGGCCATGAGGTCAACAACCTATCTGTCCTATGATATTGGGACTCATGACATGCCAGAAGGAATGGAATGGAGGCTGTAGGATCAAATAGCTGAAAAGATAAACAAAATTAACCTTCTCTGTCATATGGACAAAAGGATCCTTTTACACTGCTGCTAGAAATGTAAAATCATTTATTCAGTGTAGAGTCACCATACGCATTGTTCACAAAACTAAAATTAAATCTACCATCTATCCAGTTATATCATTCCTTGATACTTAACCAAAGGGCTCAAAGTCAAACTATCACAGAGGCTCCTGCATATCAGTATTCACTGCAGCATTACTTACCATACCTAAGATGTGTAAACCAGACAAGATGTCCAATAACAGAATGAATGGATAAAGAAAATGTATGGATACACAGTGGGGTTTTTCAGCCACAAGGAAGAACAAAGTTATATTGTTTTCAAAGTAATGAACACAAATAAAGGACACAGAAAATAATAAGAAATAAATAATCGAGTCTCAGGAAGACAGATATTGTACATTTTCTTTCATTTGAGAAGACAAAATACTTTATGTAGTTACACAAAAGCATGTATGCATATGTGATGGGAAGTTGGAAGTAAAAGCATCTAGAAGAAGACAGGGAAATAATTGGAGAGGCAAGGACTAAGCAGGCAGAGGTGGGGTGTGGAGAGGCTGTGCTCATTGTACAGTACACACCTGCATGAATGATAGCTATGGTTTTCCATTTCTGGGGGATCTTTACCTCTCTTCCCAGACCTGCCATATCTATTCTCTGTGAATTAAATTTTACACCAACTGTTCATGATGAACGTGCAAAATACTGTTTCCAGCATTGCATCTAAATATCTTCTTTCCATGTGTTAGTTAAAAGCAGTTAGAAAGAAAGCAAATAGAAAGCTCTAAACTCAGTGCGCCTTTGGGAAAATAATTCGACTAGTGCAGCGAGCGGGTGACCTTCTGAATAGTAATTAAGAAAATAATCCCATCAAAACAAGAAACGAGAGCAATGCTTTCTTTTTTTTTTTTCACTTTTAAAATCTGTCCCTCTGAAGAGGATGGCACCTGACTGCAGCACGGTATATTTTGCTAATCACTTGGGAGATTTATATATAAAAAACCAACACCTCCCTACTTTCTTGAGTGCTTGTGGCTGTTCTCCTGTAAACTTTTTCTCTGAATTGTTGCGTTGGTGCTGAAAACAATCCCATGACAAAAATCTCTCTCATATTAAAGACAAGGTCTTATTTCAAACTGAGAAAATAATTAGAAAGCCGACAGGAATTCCTTTGGGTACCATAGTGTTTGTAATGAGAAAATTGAACATCTCTGAAGCCAAGGGGCTTGGCCTTGGGAGCCTGGAAATGCTGTTTTTCTCTCAAGGGTGGGACACAGATGTCTATCATAGCACTTCTGGAAACACGGTGCTCCCTTTCCTGCCCTGATATGCCAGTCAGTGCCTTTCCGATGTATTGCTACAGTACGTATTAGAGAAACTCTGAAGTCGTTATTCGTTTCAATATGTCTGGAAAAAGTCCAGATACAGGTGCATGAATTAAATCAGTTATTTGTGTATCTCTTCAAGCATGAAGTTCAAACTCACTGGAAGCTACAAATTATATGCTTGAGAGGCTTCTGCAATTTCTGAAAGATATGTACTTGACTGCTGGAAGAAGAGAAAGGACACACAGGAGCTAAGTTCACTCCTGTCTGCTGGCATCTCATTAATGGCTCAGATAGCTAGCATCCCAAGCATAATTCCGAAGGGCAACAGACAAAGCAAAGGAAAGAGCGCCATCATTCACTAATCTGAAATGTGCATGTCTATATGTATATATGTACTCTGTCTTAGTAGTCCTGGAAAAAGCCTGTGATGCTATTACATATTAGAATGTACATTTTTATGGGGGAATTATTGTATTTTACTCATAATAGTAAGGAGTTAAGTTCTTGAAAGTTCATTTACCAGAATCCAGGATATTAAAAATTTTAGAAATAATTATGAAATCTTAAAAAATAAGATCACACATTCTGCAGAAGAGAGGGAGGAAGGATTGTAGGACCACGTGATGTCCAAAACATCACAAGAAAACCCACAGAATCAACTAACCTGGACTCATAGGGGCTCATAGAGATTGGTCCAACAACCAAGGATCCTGCATGGGACTGATTTGGGCCCTCTGCATATATGTTACAGCTGTGTGAGTTGGTCTTTGTGTGAGGCTCCTAAGAGCAGGGGCTGTCTCTGACAGTGTCGTCTGCTTTTGTGACCATTTCCTTCAAGTGGATTGCCTCATCAAGCCTTAATAGAAGAGGAGGTGTTCACAAGAGCAGATCCCTTAGCTGATCACTTCTCAAGGCTGTTGTTACACTGGAGATGAGTTTTTTTTTTCTCAGAAACTGTGGGGGAACAAGAATACTTTTAGTTATGATCATAAAAATTTTAAAATATTCTCATCTTCTTCCTCCTGGCCCCCAGTCTCTTTCACACACAGACACATGCAGAAGGCAGAGCAAGTGGATTCTACCATGTACTTATGAAGGAGGCACTTGGGAAGAAATTAATGTGGGCTGAGAGGAGGCTCAGGCCAGAAAAGATTCCTGGACTGTGATGAGGGGAAGGAGAAGACATGTTTTCCATGCAGCTGTCCTCCCTCTTTTCCTTTCTGTTCCTCGACAATTCTAGCCTGAAAGAGTGCTGAGCCAGGGATGCCGGAAAATACACACAAGGGCTTCTGAGTATCAGAAAAATCTCCTCAAAGGTAAAACTAGGATGTTACTAACATTGTATGCTCAAGGATGAAAAAAATCATGGGCTGAGAGATACATATAAATCAGTGACTTTTCAAAGTATTTTTAACGTTTTTCAGATTATAGTATATGTATGTTCCCTTCCGTTTCTTTTCTTCCTTCCATGTACTCTTCTCTCTCTCTTTCAAATTTATGGTCTCCTATCTTCTTGTGTGTGTGTGTGTGTGTGTGTGTGTGTTTGTGTGTACATATTCCTGATCAATCTATGTGATTTTACTTGCATATATATATCTATATATATATCTATATATATCCTTTTAAGGAAATATTTCACATGTTTAAATACAGGAACTCAGCATAAAAGGAGACAAAGATAACACAGAATTTATCCAGAACTGTTATGAAATAGGAAAATCAAGCCTGAGCATACGTAGAACTGTCCAGTTCCGGAACCAGATAAATGTTTGTGGAAGGCAGGGGAGCTAGCATGAATTTTCCCTAAGGTGAGCAGCTGATACCTGAGCTTGTGTGAAGCTTCCTAAGTTTCCACCTTTAGTTTACTATGACTTGCATTTAGGATTTATAGCTGATCATTCTAGTTTGTCTGTAGGGCTGGGATGAGACAAACAGCTTTGGATGATAGTGAGTTACTTATTGAGAATGAAGGCAAACACTGAGTCACTATTTTGAGATTGAGTTATTCACCACTGTTGAGATTGTTTGGCAAAGAGTTTTACCAAAGAGACATGGACACACTGTTGCAAAATTGAATGGAATGTAGTGGTGGTTGAGCAAGAAGCGATCTTTCATTAAAGACCTTTGGAGATTTTGTATGTTTTTCTTGTCTTTCCTAGTGTAGATAAGCTGAAGGCAAGGGTTCTACATTCTTTCTGTGAGCCAAGTCCAAAGCTTTCAATTTGTATTTAATCAAATACAGAACACATTACTCCTTTTTTCCTACATCCAATATATTTCTATAAGATTTGCTATAACAAAACAATTGTTTTTAAGGGATTACTCAGCAATGGTTTTCAATTGAAACACTGTTGAAGTGTTTGCAGGTAATACCCTTGAATCAATAACTAATAAAAGTATTTGGAGTGTCTGCATCTATTTTATAGTTAGCTTAAGTAGTTAGTATTATAGATGTGTGAGATATGTCCCTAGTCAATAGCAACCTGGATTTATTCTTAGACTACCTGTGATTCTCTTCACCCTCTGACATCACTGCAGCATTTAGATTGTACAGATACCAAAATATCCATACTCTCCAACTGAATCAAATCACAGGCTTTCCTAATAAATAGGTAAAGACAAAAAACCAGCCAGAGGTGTTAAAAATAATATACATGGCAGATCAGAGTTGAAAATACTGGGATGCCATGTCTGGCAGATGGCTCAGCAGTTAAGAGCACTGGCTGCTCTTCCAGAGGTCTTGAATTTAATTCCCAGCACCCACTTGGCTGTTTACGACTGTCAGTAGCTCCAGTTCTAGAGGATCTGACACCTTCATACAGACATACGTGCAAGCACAGCACCAGTGCACATAAAACAAGAATAAATAAATCATTAAAAAAGAAAATATGGGGATACTTTCTGAGAATAAAGACTGCATCTTATTTCTGTGAGCCGGATGTTCTGCAGTTGATATACCGTCTCCCCTTTGTGTCTTTCTATTTAACTGGATAGCTAATGTTTATTTCTAATTTCTTAGCAACACTCTGGCAGCATTGAAGATCAGTGTGGTAAAAAAAAAAAAAAAAGACAGATGGAGGGCAACTGGGAGTGATAGAACCTAGTCTGTCCTAGAGTGGTAGGGCACAATTAGCTACTGAGTAGAGCCAGGGAGATAGAAACCTTTAGAAACACTTATTTATACAATAATAGTATTCAATTTAAGAGTTTGAATACTTTGAACACTACGATGTAAAGCTGGGGTTCATAGCTGAAGCACTGAGTGGAATTTATTTATGTGGCTAATCTATTTTTTCACTAAAATTTTTTGCTTACCTGACACTTCCATAAGAAAATTAAATGAAAAATTATGTGCAGTCAATAGTTTGTAGCATTTTTTTCGCATAGGTATAAATTATTGATAAGTACCAACAAAAGAGGTTTATAAAATAACTTCTGGGAGGAAAAAAAGAAGGTTGGAATTATGATTTATTAGTTGTCAGAAGTAGAACAAAGTAAACAACTGTATCCTTCCAGAAGTTTAACTGCAACCACTTTGCTTGAATAAAATACAGTCTACAAATTATAGATGCTCAAATACCATTTGGGCCTGGTAAGTTTGATGATAAAACTGGAAAACAATTGCTTTGAGTTCTCCAACAGATGGAATAATTATTTTTTATATACTCAATCAGATAGTCATGTGTATTAGTGAATACCTTCCTTTGTAGGGGTCCATAATGGACAAGAAGAATTTACTGATACTGATCAAATAGCAGCTCTTTATTAATACATTAGTGCTATGCATTGCAATGCTTTTGGCTTGAGAGTGTATAATATTAAAATATTTATAAAAATTGTTAATCATTATAGTTTAGGAAGCACTAATTTCATTAGTAGAATCACATAGATAAGTCAGATGTTCAGATAAGCTTTAATGAGCACATAAGGAAATAAGGGTCTCCATTAATTATAAGATTTTAATTAATAGTTTGCCATAATTTATTGAATACAGAAGTTAAATTAATTGAATATCGATCTTAATTTCTGAAGATCCTTACATGACAATTTTTTACGTCAATTTCTGGAAGTTTTTTAACAGAAGCTGTTTCATAGTTAATTATAATTTTGCATGAAAAATAACATGAAGCATCAATTATATGTGTCATATATTGTACTCATAGGATAACCCTTTTCTTATAGACTACTTATTGTTTTAACAGATATATCTGATGTGCAACAACCAGCACAAGATATAAGCTGTTCATGTTCATAAATACTTCCTTCCCCATGCCTCAGAACATTTTGTTGTAAACCTTTCCACAGATCTGCATGACCGGGTTTTTTTTTTTTTTTTTGAGTCCTCTCCATCCATATAGATCACAGAAATCAAATGTTAATATGCAGATTTCTGGATATTAGTATTTCTCGTTTATTCTGATGGAACTGAAGTCCATTCAAGGCATTGGTTATGTTGAGTGTGGCCTGCATTGCTTTGCTAGTCCAGTGATAAAACACTATGATTAAGAGCAACTTGGGGAGGAAAGGGTTTATTTTGGCTCATGCTCAGACACCATTCCTTCAAAGGTAACCAGGTCTGGAACTCAAGCAGGAACCCAGCAGCAGGAATTTGGGCAGAAGCCATGGAGGAACACTGCTTACTTGCTTGTGACTAGCTCCGGACTTTAGACAAGGCAGAGCCATGGATTGGGCCTCTCCACACAAATCATTAATTAAGAAAATGCCCCACAGACTTGTTTTCAAGTCAATCTTTAGAGGCATTTTCTCTATTGAGGTTGCTCTTCCCAGATTAATTCAAGATTGTGTCAATTCTCAAAAACAACCAGTACAAAGTTGTTCAACCTTGCATTTTATTGACTGCTGTTCTATTTATGTAGATGAAATATTATAATTATTGTATACACATACAAATAAAGGTAATAAAAAGCTTTTAAAATGAGGTGTGTTGTTTTATTTTCAAGTGTTTAAAGTTTTTAATTTGTCTCTTTGTGCCTAATTTCCAACTTGAAATAATTCTGTCCAGAGAATCCATACCATTATTTCAATTTGGTAAGAGCTTTAATAGTCAGAATAGAATTTATTTGCATGAACAATGAGAAACTGTATAAAACACTACACATATATTAAAAACAACTGTTTTATTTGGGTCAGATCATGTATCTCTTGATATTCTGGCTACCATTTCTATTAGTTATTAATATGATACACATGTAAGCTCCCAGCAAAAATTATGGATTTGCTCATTTTTCTCTTGAGCTCTGTCAGTTTGTTTTGCATGTTTTGAGACCTTCTCCAAATGTTGCACAGGTTATGAATGTTTTGTAGTCCTTGTTAATTCCTCTTGTCAGTATCATGTAGCATGACTCTTTTTCTCTAGACCGTTTTATTTGAAGTCAAATTTACCAGAAGTTTGCATAGCTCTTTCGGTTTTCAAGTCAACATTACAACACATATGATTTTATGCCCCTTTACTTGAAAGTGTGTGGACTGTTGACTTTTGAGGTGTTTTATAGAGTCGCACACTGATTGATAGATACAGGGTATTTCTTTCTCAATAAATAGTGGAAATGCATATTTAGATTGTTTTTGACATAAAGTCTTATTTTGTAGCTTAAGCAACCCTGAGGTTTAAACTCTACCCCAGGCTGGTCTTGAACTTGCGACTCTCTTGCCTCTGCTTACTAAGTACAGGGATTACATGGATCAGTTGCTACACATGTCTAGTATTTCTATTGAAATACTGAACTGTGCTGTAAATATTAGACATTTTCTCTCCTGTTTCCTCTATTCCTCTCTCTCTCATATATATTTGTGAATTATGTAAAGTTTTAAAATTCTATTTATTTATAATGTTTTCCACTTATTTTTCTGTATATTTGGTTTTGTTGCTCTGAACATATAATTATGTGCTTTATTATACTTTATGTTTTATTATCTAAGCACTAGCTTTTTCATTGTTTCATCTGTATTCCTTAAGTTTTAATATACATTTTGATAAGTAAATTTCTGCTTGAAAATCTTGTACTAGGTGTCCATCTCTAGTGAAAAATAGATAATCTTCAGATAAGAGTTGAGAGATGCATTGATGTTTGTGATTTCTAAGTTCCTAGAAATTGGTTTAAAACTATGTCAATTTAGGAGAATAATAGTAGTGGGGTCTTGCCCATGGTCTATGACGTGTCTAGCCATAATGTTTCATCTTGAGCAGTGAGACTTAAATCTAATCAGGTAGTGGTTGGCTACGCCCTCTGATGTTTGCACCTCACTGGGCATGACTGGCCAGGTCAGTCATTTTGTAACTTTTCAAGGTTAAGAGACTGATATAATTGATGACTGTTTTCATCATCTGGAAACATGTGTGGTATCATCCAGCACATGAAAGCTTGTCAGTAAGGCACTTCCACATCAGTACCAGCTAGAGTTTGTCATGGTCTATATGTCAAACATGTAGTGTGGTCAGTAGAAGTGTCTTGCCATTAAGGTCTATAAGTTTTTTATAGTTTTTCTGAGTAAATTCTTTTTTATGGTTTTTAATTTTTTATTTGTAACAAAATAATTATTAATCATTGATTGATTACATATTGTTCTGATTCAGTGTTTGAAATCCTGATGAGGCAAGTCTACCACATGACTCATTCTGCGGCAAACAGATTATATTTGTTCATGGAAGTTTGGAGTTTAGTAGGATGGCTTGGCATGACAGGCAAATTACAATTATCTTCAAGATATCTCTTTCATATCTGGAACTTGTGTCTCTAAAGCTTTATTTTAGGAAGCAGTTTGTTGTTTAGATTTAGCACACTCTAATGCTTTTTAAAAACATGTCAGTTTCTTTCTTTGGTAGAAAATTTTGGCATATGTAAATAGAGATTTGATTTTTATTCTGAGAATGGAAACTTTAATTTGTTAAGTGACATAGACTAAGGATTGATCTTAACTTCAATTAAGAGCTGTAAGAATGGATATCTTTGTTAAGTTTGTAAACTTCATAAACTAATGAGAAAATATTTAGTCATTCACATTTGGTATGATAATTAGAAATCTTTTTCATTTAAATGTCCTTCATTGGTTCATTAACTTTCTTTCATTTCTAATTTTCATGAGCTTTATAAAAACATTTTAATTGAATAAGTATAATTTATGTCAAATACTTTATCATTGTAGACCAAGATTATTGTATGTCTTTCTAATATTTTATATTTTGATATTTTATTATAACAGATTTTTAATGTAATGAGATAATTCTGTCTTCTTTGGATAAACTCACTTGTTCTTTTTGTTAATTAGCTTTTCTCAACTATGTCATAAGTCTGACAAGAACAAGGAAAGACTATTTTTGCTGGCAGTTTCTATGCAGTCTGTCCATCATGAGAAGAAGACTGGCAGGTTATGAAACAGAGAAAGGGAACATAGGTGTTCTACTTATTATCTACAAGTTTCATTTTTATTCTATTGGAATCTTTTTTATGTCATGGTGCCACTTGTCTTTACTGCAGTTTTTTTTCTGCCCAATTAATCCTCTGGAAATACCATTACAGATTGATTCAAAGGCTTCTGTTAATGTTTCAAGTGATTTTATTGCTAATCAAACTAAAGGTTCTTAGTCATCGCAGTAAGTATATTTTTCATATAATGCTGCATTTAAGTTATTTTACTCTTGTTGCAGAATTTCAGCTGTTCATGGGAGAAACTGTTCTTCTTGCAAATATCTTTTTATTATTTGTATTATCTTTATTTGCTTGTGTGTATCTGTGTATGTATACACAGATGTGTATGTGCTACTGTGTTCCTGAGGAAGACAGAGAACAGCTGGCAGGAGTCGGCTTACCTTCCATAATGTGGATCTTGGGTAATGAATTCAAGATTTCACTCTTGGACGAAAGTACCTTTACCATCTCGCTGTATCCATTTTACTATTAAAACTATATATTTATTTAATTTTATAAATATGAATGTTTGCCTAAATATATGTGAGTGCACCATGTACATAGAAGATGGCTTCAGAGACCAGAAAAGGGTGGTGGATCTCCTGGAACTGGAGGTACAAATGGTTTGGAGCTTCTGTGCGGATATTGGGAACTGAACACAAATCTGCAAGAGCACATGAGCGCTGAGCCTCTTAGCCATCTGATCCATATTTTAAATAACTGTTTATTATACTACCAACAGCCTATGGAATAAGTGGGAAGCCCTTCCACTCTTCAATTTCTAAAGTGATATGGCTTGTAGAATGAGATTTATTTATTCATCTAATCTTTGATAGAAACCAGTAGCAGTATCTTTTTATTGTTTGCATACTTGGGAGTGCTTTTACTATGTTGCATGGTAGATCTATTTTTAGTTTTTCACGAACCCTGCAAACTGGTTTTAATGGTAACTGACCTACTTCATATTCCTGCCAGTGTCATATAAGAGTGTCTCTCTCCCCTCTTTATCATCAGCTTTTTTGTTTTTTGTTTGTTTGTTTTATGATGCTAACCATTCCAAAAAAGTTGAGACAGAATCAAATGGATTTTTATCTTGTAGATCTTGTCAGGCTAAAAATGTCTAACATTTTTCATGACTTTATTATCTGTTTATACTCCTGAGACTATTGAGCCCATTTGCTCAGTTATTCTTTGGATTATTTGGTCTTTTATTCTGTTTTGAGCTATTTATATATTCTGAATATCAGATAAATATCTGGAAAAGAATTTTTCCCATGGTGTAGGCTCTCTTTGCACCAGTAACTGTTTCTTTGGTTGTCCTAAGCTTTTAAATTTCATACAGTTCTATTGCTATTATAATCTTTTTCTGAACGTTCTTGCCTATGACTATGAATTGAAGTGTGTCCTCTGCTTTCTCTTATAAGCTTGGGAATTTCATGTGTTAAATTAAAGTCTTTGATGAATTTTGAATGGACTTTTGAACATAGTGAGAGGAATATAGTTCCACCTTCTGCAGTGAATATTCTATTTTCTCACACCATTTAGCAACAAGGCTCCTTTTCAACATTTGTTTTTGTCACATTTGTTCACTAACCAATAGCCTTAGCTGCATGGGCTCATTTCTTGGCTTGTTATATATAACACTGGTCTACGGTATGCGTGTGTGTGTGTGTGTGTGTGTGTGTGTGTGTGAGATTTGCTATTTTTGTTAGGATTATCATTTTTCTTGATGTCTGATGTGATATTTTAACCCTAATAAAAGTCAGAGGTTAAAAAAGCCAATACAACAGATTACATGAGTATCTGATCTCTCATTCGGAAATATTTTAAAACTATATTTCATAAACTGAAAAATCTTAAAAGTGGATAAAATCCTTGAATTCTATTACTTTCAAGCTTGTTCAATAGAGTATAAACAACTTATACAAAATGACAGCAAGCAATGAGGTTGAAATGGTAACAAAATTCCCCCAATATGTCATGTTCAGCATTATGCAGTTACCACTGATTGTGTCGATCCTTTTAAGAATTTATATCAGTGGCCCTTAAACTATGCTCTAAAATAGAAAAGGGGCTTGCTTTTAAACATATTCTACTTCTTCAAAGGCTGTCTTACATTGATTTCAAAACTCAATAAAGACACAATTAAAATAAATGTGTAGAACAATTTCCTTGATGAATTTAATAGTGAAATTTCACAAGTGGACACCAGGGAGATAGTTCAATAAATCAAGTACATGTTGTATATGCGTAGAGCATGAACCCAGGCCCCATCCAGTAACACATAAATGGTGGTTGCCTAGCTATAGTACAGTCCTGGCAAGTTAGAGGCAGGATGATCCTTAGAGTGTGCTGGCTGGTCTCAGTTGTTTCAGAGGAATCAGAGAGACCAGCTCCATTGAAAGATCCTTTCTGAAAATATCAGGAGGAATGTGACAGAGGAAAACACTGATGTTCTCTTTTGGTTCTCTTTTGTACATGAACTCAAATACATACACATACAACAAAACA
>NC_022032.1:12716123-12731773 GCF_000317375.1 Microtus ochrogaster
AAAGAAATCATACAGGATGACTGAGTTGGTTTCATTCTTGGGATGCAAAGCTTATTCAAGATATGTAAATCAATAAATATCATACATAATAAAAATAGAAGCAATGATAAAAATCATATGATCATTTCAACCTCATCAGTGGAAGCTTTGCAAAACTGAAGAAGTGGAAGAAGATATTAGAAGACAGAAAGACCTCTGCTCAATATGAATGGGCACAATCAGTGGTGTGACAGTAGCCATAGACCCCAAAGTAACCTACAGAGTCAAGGCCGTTCTCACAGAAATAACAATGACATTCTTCCCAAAATAGAAATATTTCATGTGAGAGCACTAAAAAGAATGAACAGAAAAAGTCCTGAACAATAGAAAGATACTCATAACATGAAATGTATTTTAAAAATATTCCCTAACCATTCATTAGATCTTCAAGTAATCTGTTGTAATGTCCCTTTTAATATTTGTTTTTCACTAATTTGGCTCTCCTCTTTCTTTTGGATAATGTATCATGTCTATCATGGTTGTTTATGTTTAAACAATCCTTGGTTTCATTGATCTTTCATGCTCTTTTTATCTTCAGTCCATTCATTTTTAAAATAATATTTATTATTTCTTTCCATGGGCTAAATTGATATTTGCTGTGAATTTATTTTACTCAGAACTTTGGGTAACAGGGCATGCCATTATTTATCTAAGAGACCTCTAATTTTTTTTTTAATGTAGTGACTTGTAGGAATACATTTCTCTCTTAGAACTGAATTTTTTATTTCAAAGTTTCTAATGAATGTATTTTCATTTTCATTTGAGCCTAAACTGATGTGGGAGGTCCTTCTGTTTATGAATAAAGAAACTGCCTTGGTCTCTTGATAGGGCAGAACTTAGGTGGCAGGGAAGACAGAACTAAATACTGGGAGAAGGAAGGGCAGAGTTGGAGGGGACCACCATGGAGTTGCCAGAGACAAATGCTGGGAATTTTACCCGGTAAGCCACTGCCACATGGTGATACAAAAATTAATAGAAATGGGTTAAATTAAGATGTAAAAATAAACCAATAAGAAACTAGAGCTAATGGGCCAAACAGTGATTTAATTAATAATCATACAGTTTCTGTGTGATTATTTCTGTTCTGGGCAGCCAGGGTGAACAAGTGGGCCATCCCAGCAACACTAAACTTTGTAAATTTCACTTTTTATATTTTCAGTACCATGGTGGTTTGAATAGAAATGTTCTTCCATAGATAGGGAGTGGCAACATTAGGAGGTTCCTGTTGTTGGAGGAAGTGTGTCACAGTGGGGGTGTTTTTTGGTTGCCTGTGCTGAAGCTATACCCAGTATGCCACACAATTTTTCCTTCTGCTGCCTATAGATCAAGATGTAAAACTCACTCCTTCTCCACTCTCATGTCTGCCTGAATGCCACCAAGCCCCACAATGATGATAATGGACTAACCCTCTGAAAATGTAAGCCCGTCCCAATAAAATGTTTTCCTATATAAGAGTTGGGTGGTGATGGTGTCTCTTCACAGCAACATAAACCCTAACTAAGACAGCAAGCAGTTGTTATCAGGGATTGGGGTATTGGTGTGATAGCCATGACAATGTTTCTGTTGGGAGACATTTGAACTTTGGTACTTTGTGTTAGGGAAGAAGCGGAATGCTTTAAGTTCTGTTTAATGGGTTTTACTAGCTGCAACATGAAAGACAATGGTGCTGAGGGTGATTTGAACTGGGAGGCCTGGCTCCAAAGGTTTCAGAGGAGAAGAACATGAGTATGTGGCCTAAAGACTATTCTTAGGATATTTTGGTGATGAACGTGGCTGCTTTTTGTCCTTGTTGTAACAGTCTGCCTGAAGCTAAAGTGAAGAGATTTGGATTAATTCCACTGACAGAGGAAATCTCTAAACATTCTGGCATGGACCCTGTGGAGTGTTTGAAAGTGTTAATAAGGAAGATTTACAATGAGAAGAACAATCTCGACAAGTAAAAACACAAAATGTACAGACTGAGGAGAGGGAGAGAAGTGGCACCAGGAAAGAGAATGTAAGGAAGTCTTGTGTTCAAGGATAAAGAGATTAAGAAGTTAAATAAAGGGAGGAGTGACCTCAGGACAAGACCCCACTTAGCTAAGCTTCCAACTTGTGAAAAGGAATTAAAGAACAGCTTAGGTCCATGCATGGTGGCACACATCTTGAATCTCAGTACCCAAGAGGCAGAGGCTGGCAGATCTCTTGAGCGGAAGCCAGCCTGTTTTACAGAATGAGTTACAGGACAGTGACAGTAACCATTAAAACAGAAAGTTGGTGAAGATGGGAATGAGTGAGAAGGACTTGCTCCTGTCCCAGCAAACAGCAGAACTTGGCAGCTTTGTCAATTTGGTTCTGGCTTTGGAGTCAGGGGTAGAAGAAAAGAGTGGTGGAATCTCCCGAAGGAAAGCTGTTATCAGGCATGCCTCAGAGATGTCCCTGAAGGGAAGCCTAGAGAATCCAAGACGCAGGAGGTTCTTGTCAAGGAAAGCTGATAACAGGGAATGGAAACCAGTGCAAGAGAAAGAAGTGTGCTGAAGTTAAAAAAGCTGAAAGAAGTTGGAGATCTGAAGAGCATTTTGACATGTAGATCCAGAGTTTGGAGTTTGTCTGGCTGGTTTTCAGTCTTATTTTGTTCCAATGTTTCCTTACTTGTCTCCAGTTTAGAATGGCAATGTACCTCCTGTGCCAAAATATGTTTGAAGTATGTGAACTCCTTTCTGATTTTGATTTTCCATGGGGTTACAGTTAAGAGATTGCATGAATCCTAGAAGAGCCTTTGAACTTTGGACATTTATTTATGTATTTATTTATTTTCCTTTTTTTATTACTTAAAAAAATACCAGTTCAGATTCCGACTCCCTCCCCTCCTCCCAGTCCCCTCCCTTTGCCTCCACAGACCCTCCCCCGACCCCTCCAACCCTAATGGAGTGCCATGCCCTCAGCCCTGTGGAAAGTCCAAGGCCCTCCCCACTACGTCTAAGTTGAGCAAGGTTTACATCCTAAGAGAATAGGATACAATGAAGCCAGTATATGCAAGTAGAGACACACCCCAGTGTCACTATCAGTGGCCCCTCAATCTGCCCAGCTCATGAACATGCATGCAAAAATTCTCAATAAAATTCTGGCAAACCTCATCCAAGAACACACCAAAAATCATCCATCATGACCAAGTAGGCTTCATCCCAGAGATGCAGGGCTGGTTCAGCATACGAAAATCAATCAATGTAATCCACCATATAAATAAAGTGAAAGAAAAAAAAAACATATGATCATTTCATTGGATGCAGCCAGAGAGGGTGTTGGAAATCCAGAAACTGAGTTACAGATGATCTCAAGAATCACTGTCATAAACATCAGACTCCTTCTCAGGATAGCATCTAGTTATAGTACACGGAGATATACAGAGAATTTCTTTGCCATTACTGGCAGGCATACTTGCTCAGCACCCCAGAGTGCTCCTCTTCTAGTAGCATCAAATTGACCTGAAAATTTTCTTTTTTAGAAGTGTATGTTCTGGGCTGGGAGGTGGTGGCGCCTGCTTTTAATCCCAGCACTCGGGAGATAGAGGCAAGCAGATCTCTGTGCGTTCGAGGCCAGCCAAGTCTGTAAGAGCTAGTTCCAGGACAGACTCCAGAGAAACCCTGTCTCAAGAAAAGAAAAGAAAAGAAAAGAAAAGAAAAGAAAAGAAGAGAAGAGAAGAGAAGAGAAAAGAAAAGAAACAAAAACTAAAACCAAAACAAAAAACCAAAAACCAGAAGTGTATATTCTAATACCTTTATTAAAAATCCAGGCTACTTATTTAGTTTTTCTTGTGAGCATTGGTCTCAATACTTTCAAGGAATACTTGGATAATTTAAATAGATGATCAGGTTTTTGGTTGTGATTTTTTAATATTACTTAATAGTCAAATAATTACCGGATGTGAGACAATCATCTCCGATTAATCCCTATCATTAGTAAACTTTGTTCTTTTGCTGTTTAACCAAAAGATAATTTTATTTACATTTCAGAAATTCAGAATTTTATTGCATTGAATTTTATGATATCCTTTTCCATTTTATTTTTCTTATAGTTATTATTTCCTCCTTTTTTAAATTTGCTTTTGTTTTACTAGTCTGACCATTTATCTCATTTATATGAAAACTTCCTTCTTGCAACACTTGGAGGTAGACTGACTTCACATCACCTGAATCAGACCAAGTCTGAACAAATCGGAGCTATTGGATTTGTCATTTTTCTTTTGTGTCTTTTGTGCCTGGGATGCTTTAATAATTGTTCTAACCTGTTGAAACCTCACCCTGGAAAGTGCAGTTATCCTCACCTTTCTCGTTTTCACATTTACACTAAGCCTGTAATACCATGCTCTTATTTTCCCATGCCAGATTATCGTGAATTGCTTTTGATACTTTAGTAAATAGCAAATGTATCTTATTTCTCCCAATGAAGTATAAATACACTACAGAAAGAGGTGCAGTTACATTCCCTTTTCTATCCCCAGAGTCCCTGTGAAAATATGGCACATTTGAATTGAGGTTGAGCAAGATAAATATGTGAAAACTTTCGGAATTTCAAAGGAGCTAAGGAACAACTCTTTGTAAGTTTGGACCACTTGATTCAAGTCTGGATGGAGCAGCTTAAGTGGAGGATATTGCTTCTGTCCCTTATTTACTTTGCAATGCAGGGATATTCAGATCCACTTCTGATACTAGGGGGAAGAAGAGACCAAGCCGCAAACAGAAGATTCTACCTATTGTCCTTCATGATCTACTAAGAACCATATTTTTGGTGACTGCCCATTTGGAGAAAAGCCACTTTTCTGTTCCTAAGTTGGGAAACTAGGTTCTGTGCCTCTCTAGTAGAGTAGTGATCATTTTCTATTTCATAGTTTGCAATCAAAAAGTATCTCACAGGAAAGTGGTCTTCATTTTCACCACACATACATTTAGTTCTTAAAATTTGCCAAAATGAGTGACACTTATTTCCTCTCTTTTGACTTCTCCAGTGTTGAGTCATCAAATACAATTGAACTCTCACAGAGATAAATGGAAATGAACTGTCTGTGGAAAAAGAAGCAAGTTGACAGAAGGAAATTAAATGGAGCAAATATTTCTTTTAGAAGTGGTATCTGTTCAGCACATCAGACTTTGAATGACTTGCAGTGGTACATGCTTATTTGAAATATAAAAATTTGCTAAAATAGTTTAAATATGTCTAGTGAATAGTATCTTAAAAACTTTTTGAAGGAATCTTGCTAAGACTAAAGAGGAGACACACAGAAGTGAAATATCAAAAGAGAGTAATGGGTTTCCTACATAATACAACAGATGCTAGTTTGGGGTTTTTAAGAATTACTCTGTAGATTACCATACTGATAAAACAAGATCAAATGGTGAACAAAAATAATAATTTCTTGGAAGAAATCAAGAGAATAGTAATAAACAGACAAAATAGTTGTCTTCATAGCAATTTCTTGTTTGTACAGGAAAAAAAGAATTTATTCTTATTATTCAAGTGTATTTAATGAAGCAGTACCAATGAAATTTTATTCAAGTGTTATATTGGGTCTTAAATGGTCCACAAAGATTCATAGGTTGAAGTCTTGGTCCCAACCTATGGCTTGTTCAAAATGTAGCACCTTAAGGAGGCTTGATCTAACAGGATCAATAGGAGCATGCCCTTGGAGGGATTAGTGGGATCCTTCCTATGATATTTGTACTTCCAACTACCAAGATTAGGTTCAGTTCATCACAAGTTACTCACTGTGCTGATTCTGCCACTCAAGGAAGGAATAAAAGAAATGAGAACACCAATAATTTGAAGGCTCCAAAACTGTGAGCCTAAAATAAACCTGCTCATCTTTTCAGTTATTTCAGGTATGTGATTATGTAGATAAAGTTAGCACACCAGTCTTGATTCAGATTTTTCTGTTACAAAGTTGGGCATAGATATAACACAAGTCTACCAGTATAACATGATGATTTCAAGACATGAACTTCTATGTCTTGAGAAGTAGCCATTTTTTTAAAGTAAGCTTTTATTCATTCTTTGAGAATTTCAAACACTGTATTTAAACTTATTCATTCCTCTCTCCCAGAGTTTCTCAAATCATCCTCTACCTTCCTACCTACCCAACATCATGTCCTCCCTCTCCCTCCGTCTGTTCCTCCCTCCCCCCTCTCTCTCCTTAAAGAAACAAAACAATAACTAGCAATAAAACATGGGGTGAAGGACTGCAGTTTGTTTTGGCTGACTACTGTGCATAGGAGCTGTCGTGGACTATAATTGGTAAGCCAGGTGTCACCCAATTGAAGAAAATTAAACTATGTCTTCCAAGAGTAATTAAATGCCAAAACTCTTTATCTAAGAGTTAATTACTATTAAGTGTCTGACTTAATGCCTACTTTTCTTTCCTTCCTGCTAAGATTTTATCTGGATTGAGCTTGTGCATAGCCATAGGTTCTTAGCCTCGTCGACACAATCAGGTATTGGTTACATCTCACTAAAGTTGCCTAAATCCAATTGAATTGGTGGTTGGCTACTTTCTACAGTATTCATGTTACTATTGTATCAATGGGAATATTTTGACAGGCTCATCATTATTGTAGCTCATTCATAGTGCATATAGCTAGGTGAGAATTACAGATACTTTTCTCCTCTTGGAGCATGTATAACACCTTCTAGCACCACGAAAATTAGCCAGTCAGGTTAAAGAATCTTGTTGTGCACCAGCTGAGTTTCTATATATTCTCGGACCTAATTATATAGTATCCTCAGCAATAGGGTCTTAATATGAAGTTCTGGATAGTAACCAGTAGCATTCAATATAATATATTATTATGTTATATATTAATACATATTAAACTTCAAATATATATATATATATATTTGAAGCTTCTACAGGAGTAGGTATCTATATGCTTTTTCAAAGACCTTTGTTCTTAGTTATTTGTCCCTATTCTTCCTCCTCTACCCTGCCACCTCATTCTTCGATTCATTTTTCAAGAAAATGGAAATGGAATAAAGGATCATAAAAGGATAAAGGGGACAATGGGACCAGGAAGGACTTAGTAAGAAGTAATCATTTTTAAAGAGGAAAACTGATTGATTTTAAAAAAGGATAAAAATGATTTATACTTTGTTATTCATGGCATATTTTCTCAAGTGTAATAAAGTAAGTCTGTTCTGTCATAGTTTGTAACTGTCAAGGATTGTTGTAAACATAAAATTTAAATGTTCAGATAAAAATTGAAACTCCTACTACCTATAATTTTTAGACAATTCAGTAGTATTATTAAAGCACAACAATTCTGAGAGAGTACTTTTCAAATGGTGAATATATGGTATTGTAATATCATGTGTCACCAAAATTCAACATTCCAGGAGAGATCAAAGTATTTTAAGGTATCAGAGACTTAAAAGTTAATTGAAATTGTTTTGTAAATTCTTTACAGAACTCACTGTTCAAGTAATGAGGACATTATGAGGTTTAGTAGGAAGTCAAAGAAGATACATGATTATGTGAGAAAAGTCTGGTTATGTAAAGAAAGATTTCCTTCATATATTTCAATGCGTACTGTGTAGTCATAAAATTCGTGCAAACAATATAAGAAAATTGTTTTTCTCAAAGACAGAGTTTATTTACAAGAATATACAACAATATTATACAAAGTTTAAAAATGGAGTTCTTTGTAATATTTAAAACATTTATCAGTCTTCCTAATATGGTAAATACCACTAAAACCTTGATAACCAACATACTTTGGGTAGCTCAGTTTCTTTTTTAGATTTATTTATTTTTAATTTGTGTGTATGATTGTTTTGCCTTCACTCAAGTATGCCCACCACACATACCTGTGCAATATCCTGGAACAGGGGCTACAGATGGTTTTGAGCCACCGTGTGCTTGCTGGGGATTGAATGTCGGTCCTTTGCCAGAGCAACATGTATTCTTAACCACTGAGCAAACACTCCAGTTCCATTCATCAATAAAGTTTTGAGTTGTTAGGGTCATGAAACAGAATGCTTCTTCAGAACATTAATGTTCTTCATCTATGAAAACAATCTTTCAGAAGTTCTGCCTATAGTTTGAACCCCTCCCTCAATTAAACCTCTGAGAGTAACATCAATTAATATCATAGACTAGAGAAGATATAATTACTATACTCAGTTTTATTTCAGATACACTGCTATGACCTTTAAATTCCAAAGCAAGGTTGTTAATCTAAAGCAAAACAATAAAATCTTGAAACACACTTTACCTTCTAACAAGAGGCCTCTATTAAATGTAAGGTTGGAGAATCAACCTTGTTTGCACTGCAGACTTTCTATCTAACAGCACCCACCTTGTAACTATAGTTTATTATTCTGATGATGAAGCTCCGAATTAATACTTCTGTCCATTGGAAGATGAATGGGAAATGAAATTGCTGATATTGTTTCCCAAATGGCTTTAAAATGGTTATTACTAATATAATTTACCCTAGATAAACAAACATATATAACAGCATTCCAGGTCAGGCCCCTAAACTTTGAGTACTATTTTCTTTATTTGGGTTTCTTGAATCTGTGCATAAGGGGCTTATCTGAAATAGAATAATATGATTGTTATTTGTTAGACCAGACCCTGAACTATTAACTTGAAGAGGTTATTGGCTATCAAAGAAATGCAAAGACATGAAATGCTATCCAAAAACAATACAATAAACGCTAAAAATTTACTTCTGACATTATATCAAAAGAAAGGACTATTAAGAACTGTAAGGAAAAAGATTTTGACAACTCCACATTCTATTTCACTTTCCATTATGTGAATGGACATTTCTATCACCCAATTTATAAGTATTATTTCCTCTAAGAATGTGCATTGCGTTTTGAAGTATTTTCATACCTAGAAATAACTTTATATTCAAACATTCAACAACATCTCCATTAAAAACTTTGGATACATTTTATTCTTTTTTTTGGATTTTTGAGACAGGGTTTCTCCTTAGCTTTTTGGTTCCTGTCCTGGAACTAGCTCTTGTAGACCAGGCTGGCCTCAAACTCACAGAGATCCGCCTGCATCTGCCTCCCAAGTGCTGGGATTAAAGGCGTGCGCCACCACTGCCCGACAAAATATTTATTTATTTATTATGTATACAATATTCTGTCCGTGTGTATGTCTGCAGGCCAGAAGAGGGCACCAGACCTCATTACAGATGGTTGTGAGCCACCGTGTGGTTGCTGGGAATTGAACTCAGGACCTTTGGAAGAGCAGGCAATGCTCTTAACCTCTGAGCCATCTCTCCAGCCCCTTGGATACATTTTACATTTAACATACTCTAATAATCTTCTGACTATATAATTTCACTAAAGCTAACCTATATAATTGAGCTGAAGTCATTTAAAATGTTTCAGCACTGGACTGAAGCTCTTCCATCCTTTACCATAAAAGGATGCGGAGTAAAAGTACACTGTTAATAAATCCTTTTGCCCAACCTCGTAGATAACAGTGGGCTTTGCCCATTTTTCTTTGAGATTTTCGTTTTCTTCTTGTGTTACTGCAATTGTTGGTTATAATTACTGATACTGTGGCACCTATGATCTGTCAGAAAGGAATCTTCATCTGCAAACTTTACCATTTTTTGGTTTGATCATAGCCTTGTTGGCTTCATTATTTTCTTTGATCAGATAGAATGCAGTCTCCTACTTCTGATGATGAGTCAGCTATTAATTTTACAAGGAATCTTGTTAAATTAAGAATAAGTAAAAAGTTGTTTTTCTCTGGTTTGATTCAAGATTCTCTTCTTGTCATGGGTTATTATCGTGGCTTTTTCTTCTCTGTGACCACGTGGCCCTCCCTTGGTTTGTCCTACTCAGAGTTAATTAAACTTCCAGGATAAGAAATCAATAAGTTTTGCTTAAGTCTGGGAAGTTTTCAGCCATTCCTGTTCATTTATTTGCTCAATTTGTTTGTTTATTTATTTATTTATTGTTTTATTTCACTATACATTTTTTCTGATCCCCTCCATTCCTCCCTTCTTACTTATTTTGTTTACATAATTTCCTTCACTTTATATTCATTATTTTTTATTGTGTGTATAAAATATGTATAGCAGCCTCACATTTCTTTGAATATCTGTTCATTTTACACAACCTTTTTCCTCTTTACCTTGAAGTGACTAATTATGCTCATTCGTATATTTCTTGCAAGTTCAAATGTTTCTTTCCCCCTAATGCATTTTATTCCAGTCACCTTGCAACTCCAGAGTTTACATTAAAAATGATGTTCTTAATTTCTGGCTGGCTTTCTTGTCTGCGGGTTAGAGGGTAAAGACGTTACGCGAGGAAGAAGACACAGACATGCAGCGGTCCCACGTGGGTGCACTTTTAATGGGGGAGGGGTAATAACGGGCAGGTAAAGGTGTGCAGACACGACAGGGAGAGAGAGAGAGAGAGAGAGAGAGAGAGAGAGAGAGAGAGAGAGAGAGAGAGAGGGGGGGGGGTCCTAGAGACCCTTGCTTTTAAACAGGGAATGCAAAGGCTTCTGGGAATATGTCCGTAGCCAGGAGAACGCTGGGAACTGTAGTTCCACAAAGGAACAACAAATGACAACTGTTGATACCCATCAATCACAATCTACTCTATGATGCCACATTAGTATAGCTTTTAAATTGTGCCTTTAAAACTTCATTTAAGAGAATTATTGCTCAAGTCTCCTAGAGCACTTCCCTTGTCTCCGCCAATGGGTTTTTGATTAGGTTTTACAGTAGGATATGTATCTCCACCTGCTTTGTAGGCCTTAAATCCAGTCAAAGATTATTGTTTATCATGATCCTTTTATCAATATGTACCAGGCTTCTTCTTTTAGGTCATCAACCAGCTCCCAAATTATGACACAGAGCCTTCTCATTAGTTTTGAATGTTAGGTAGACCTTAGGCTCATTTGGCTAGCTCTTTTATCTTAAATTCACTTGTTTCTCTTTGTTTACCTTTGTTTTGGGCTTTAACTTTTCTCCCCTTCTCTACATCTTACTTTCATTGCTACTCAGGTTCTCTGGCTGGGGGATGCCTGGCTTCTTGGCCTGGGCACGTCCCCTCTTTTTTTTCTCATTCTCTTCTCCTTCCTTTACTCATTGCTCTCCAGCCTAGATTTCTTCTATTTATTCTCTCCACCTGCCATCCCCACCTATCCTTCTTCTGCCTAACTACGGGCCATTCAGCTTTTTATTAGACCAATCAGGTGCCTTAGGCAGGCAAGGTGAAACAAATGCAACACATCGTTACATAATTCAACACACATTATTTAATATAATTATTGTAAACACAATTAAACCTTTGCATTGTTAAACAAATGCACCATTAACAAATTACTGCATGTAATTTGGCTTTGTGGGAGCCTAGGAAGTTTAGATGCTCACCTTACTAGACCTGGATGGAGGTGGGTGGCCCTTGGACTTCCCACAGGGCAGGGAACCCTGATTGCTCTTTGGGCTGATGAGGGACAGGGACTTGATTGGGGGAGGGGGAGAAAAATGGGAGGCGGTGGCGGGGAAGAGACAGAAATCTTTAATAAATAAATAAATTAAAAAAAAAAACAGATGCAATACATCTTTACACAAAGTGATATTCCACAGCATAAAAAATGTAACACCTCTTTACATGGTTAAAATGAAGTTTCCCAACACCAGTAGGTGCATCTTGCCTAGAAAGTTGGTCTCTAGATTTCAGAGTTCACATATGGGTAAAGTCATTGAAAATTTTATCTCCCAGAGTTCTTTATAGTATTTTCTGATAATATGAGATTTAACTTTCATGAAAATAGCTTCCAGCTCAGTTCTATCTTGATTTCTTCATATCATGCAACCAAGATGTTGGTTCATCTTCAGCAATAGCATTTTGTCCTTTATAAACAGCATTTCAATAGTGTTCCACAGATCTTGTATGTTTTACTTACTCTTTTTTATGCTAAAGTTCAATGAAATCTGAATGTTCTAAATGATCATATCTTCAAGTACTGCTTCTGTTTTCTGATTGAGTGAGCCTATTGATGAAACCTTTTATGTAGATTTTGTATTCAATTTATATGAGGCTTGAATTTCCAATTTTTCAACTTGAACCTTTATTTTTATTTTATTTCTGTTTATTTTTCTCCCCCAAGACAGGGTTTCTCTGTGTAGTTTTGGTGCCTGTCCTGAAACAAGGTCTTGTAAATCAGACTGACTTCAACATCACAGAGATACGCCTGTATCTGCCTCCCAAGTGCTGGAATTAAAGGCATGAGCCACCACTGCCCAGCTTATTTCTGCCTTTATTTCAATTCCTCTTTCATATCTAGCTTTGACATCTTGTGATCAGTTAGGTGTTTGCTTGAATTTTTCCTTGAATTCTTTCAGAATTTCATTTTTGCTCTCTTCAACCGTATTGAATATTATTGCACTCATTCTTTTGTATTGCTTGTCTTCAACTGAATGTGATTCATTGCAAGCCAATGATGTAGACTTCATGATTTTTAGAGTAGTCACATTATTTTTATTTTAAAAAGTGTTTCTTATATTTTTGTGTTATGATTTGTACATCTTGGGTTAGCTCTTTGGATTAAAAATTAAATCCCTTGTATTCTTTAGAGGAAGTATGTATACTGTTCAATAATTTACTCAGACTGCATATTTAAGGGACCAGGCACAATCTCTAAGAGATGAATCGCTAATGCATGACTAGATTACTAGATATAGACGATAGATAACTTTTCAATGAAAATAGAGTAATAACCAATTGAAAATATCAAACTTTCATTAATCTCCTGTAACTTTGGAATAAAGATAATATGGGGTGCTCTCAGTAAGGTATTAGTTACTATGCGTAGGGACACAAAGAAAGTAAGATGAGTAAAACTGGAAATAATTTTATTTATTTTATTGATGCTAGGTATTATGAGCGGAATAGTGTGGAACATCAAAGTAGTTCAATTTACATTTCTGTGATGACTAAATAGTTTGAGCAATTTTAATATAGTTATTAACTGTTTGCATTTTTCCCTTTATTACCCCAGTTCAGTACCAACATCCATTTTAAATTATTCAGGTGGCTTTATCAAAGTTTATTTTCTTTCACCTCTCTTTTCTCTCTCTTTCAACCAACCAACCAACAAACCAATCAATTTAAACCTCTTTTTTTTTCCTTGCTACCCAAACTCTTATTTTTGCTCATGATGATTCATGACATGGGCAGCAGTTCTGAAAATATTTCCACTTGTCATCTGAGGACTCCTGATGTCTTCACCATCTGAGGTTGGCATTTTGGTTATTATTTTATGTATTCTATGCTACATTTTCTCATCCAGTCTGGAAATCACAACTTAATACTCCTGACATTTGATTCCTTCACCTAAGTGTTATTTATTTAATTATATCATTATTATA
The DNA here is from genome assembly GCF_000317375.1 of Microtus ochrogaster. Taxonomy (NCBI): domain Eukaryota; kingdom Metazoa; phylum Chordata; class Mammalia; order Rodentia; family Cricetidae; genus Microtus; species Microtus ochrogaster. The sequence continues at coordinate 12,729,545 of NC_022032.1, forward strand.
TCTCCTAGAAACAGTTTTATTAATCTTACCCCTGCCTATCATCCTTAAGTTTATTCTTATACATTGAAAACAAGGTAATTTTTAAATTATTATTTATGTATATACAACTCAACCACAGTTTCCACTTCTCCCTCACCTCCCTGTCACTCCTTGAAATCTCCTCTTGCATACCCCCATCCACTCCTTTTCCATTATTACTTGGTAAAGGCCAGACCTTCCATGAATATCAACAAAACACAGCATATCAAGATCAAGTTGTGGTAAGAATAAGTGTTGATACTTGAAAGTACCTATGCTACTTTCCTGGATGCCCAGACGGTTCTATCCCATCTTTCCCCTTTATTCTCCCTGTACCCCTTCCTATCCTTATATTTTCTTTGCATTCTACCTGCACACACCATCCCATCTCCGTATTTGTGCTCCATTCCACTCGTACACACCATCATATTCCCATCTTTTCCCTCTTTTCTATCTATGTCCACCATGGTAGTTCTATTTTTCCTACTGGTCTACCTGCATACAGCATCGTATACCCACCTTTTCCCTCCATTCTACCAGCACAAATCATCCCATCCATCTATTTTCTCTCTATTATACCTGCCCACACTCTTCTATCCCTGTCTTTACCTCATCACACCCCTGTTTCCTCTCCGTTCCACCTGCCCACACTTGACTATCCCCATCTTTCCCTTCTGGACTACCTGGGTACACCATAACATTCCCTTCTTTCCTTTTGGTCTACATCTGTGCAACATCCTATCTCTTTCCCCTCTGTGCCTACTCAGGCGCTGTGTGGATGACATAACCTTGTCGCCCCTCTCTACTTGTAAGCGAGAACACATGCTGTTTGCCTTTATACTGCTGAGTGATTTCATTTTATTCCTTTGTGCATGTGTTGACAGGCTGCTCCTCACTGTCACTTTTAATAACCTCTTCAAAGAATTCACTTGGCTTCACCATTTCTTCAGCTTGCATATCACTCTAGGAGAAATATTTGTATTTTGATGATTTATAACTCGTGGGATTGTTTTTGCATCTCAGGTGGGACTGAAAAGGGCCTAGGCAAGTTTTGACGAAAATCTGATATATAATACAAGAGGGCTTGAACTCCGAATGCAAACAAATCAAATCAGCTCTTGTATTTTATTTTACTGACAACTATCACACGTCAAATGTGATTCCTTGTGAATTTAATTACATGAATTGTCTTTCTTTGAAACTTGGAAAAACAGTTTTGGATCAGTTATAGCTGGGATATATTTTTGAAATATGAATTTGTGATTTTCAAATCTTAAGTTCACACTTTGGCTGTCTATTTTTTAAAAATAAAATAGATTATGCAGAGTGAATCTTTGCCAAGAATTACATAATTAACCCAAGATACTTTAAACTAAAATTATAAAGCACTTAAGAAACTAATTTCTTGGAAAGTATTTTAGACACTCCAGTGTTACCAAGGCTAATTAAAATTATGATATTTCCTTAGAATATTGGGTATAATAAGAAAGAAAATTTTTTTATCTAAAACAATATGAGTTCTTATGTTGACTACTGAAGTGCTAATTTCTATAAAAAATACGAGGGAGAATCTATTACTTTTCTCATTATTGCAAAAAAGAAGGATCTTGAGAACAGGATTTATTTTGACTCATAGTGGGAGGGCTACAGTTCACCACTGGGGATGGGAGAAGACTTGGTGACTGTGACAGGAGACAGCTGGTCACATAATGTCCTCATTCAAGATGTAGAGCAAGATGAATACTGGAGCGTAGCTGCCTTTCTTTTTTCTATTGGGGTTCAGCATCCCAGCCCACAGGATGTTACCGTTCAGATTCTGGGTAAGCAGAAACGTCTTTCCATACACACATGGAGATGAATTTCCATGATAATTCTAATTCATGATAATTCATGACAGTGAAGATTAATTATCACAAAGAGAAATCTTAGAAATCATTTGTTTTCTAAAGTTTCTTACTCTAAAATAAGGGCTGTGACATTTCAAAAATTTAAAACAATTGTTTGCTCAATTCACCTCATGTTGTCTAAGTTTCCATATTTTAAAATCATGTTAAATGTGCAACTGATGTATTTGATCTTTTGTCCATCTATTTCTCAAAATTAACTTCATCATTATCTAACCAAGATATCTTCTGTGGTTTTTCTTATCTTCAAGCATCTCTCCACTTCAACCACACACACACACACACACACACACACACACACACACAC
>NC_022032.1:12731873-12747765 GCF_000317375.1 Microtus ochrogaster
CGCGGTCATGCATTCACACAGAGGCAAATGTGCACACATTTTCTCTACTGAAAGCCCCTCAGATCACTGAGGCAAACCGTACAAATCATTCATAAGTAAAAATAATTCTAGAGTGTTTTGTGGCTTTCTTGAATACTAACCATTGGTTGAGCAGAACCAAAGAAAATCTTGTTATTTGTTGATCTACTGTTTGCTGTATAACTGGAGACTATGCCATGTATCCAGATAAGGGTCACATTCCCTTGGTTTTAGTGTATTTGAAAGACATTATTTAAAAATACAGATTTTAATTTGGAACTAAGGATCTCATTGTTTTAAGTAATAAAAATATAAAAAGAAAGATTTTTGTATCTTAAAGGTAATTAATTCTGTGCCTCCTTTTTTAAACAACAACAGCAACAAAAAAATTTTAAATATAACTTTCTCTTTTCCTTCCTCCAACCCCTCCTGTGCTTCCCCACTTCCTCTATAATTCCAGACCTCTTTTCTTTTTTCATATAAAATATATAAATAAACACATACATATATAGCATATAAATTTATGAATACATAAATAGAGCATTCTGAATCTGTTTAGTGTTTATCATGTGTATATGACTGTAGGCTTGACCACTTGGTATTAGATAACCTATTAAAGGGCTCATTCTTGACAGAACTGAATAAGGGACAAGTTCTTTGCTCTTAGTATTATTACACTGGCCTGCAGACACACTAAGTTTTATAATACTTTTATGTTCCCTAAGCATGTCCATGGATTTTTAAAATGCAAGAACTTGCTACTAAATACGACTTAAACATTTTTGGAGAGCAAACAATTTGCTTAGGAATGAACATACTTGGATTAGAGCCCCCACCAAGTTATGTAGTGGAAATCATATAGAGTGAGGCAGGAGTCAGCTCATCACAGAATTTAAGTTTTGAAGTTGGCAAGAAGGAAGATCAGAGTAAATAAAATGATTCATTAAAAATGCATTTTTCTGTATCTGATCTACAGTGGAAAGAAAAGAAAAGGAATTTACATCTACTGTATAGATGTACATTATGGGAGACACTATAGGAAGCAGAAAGACAGCTGATTTGTCTGGAGACATCGTAGACCTGCTTTGATATTCATGCAGAGTCCTAATGCAAAGAAATTAAAAATGCAATTCTCCCAGGAGATTTGGGAAGTTGAAGGATATAGTGGAATAGAGAGAAAAAAAAAAAATAAGGGGAATGGCCAAAAAAGTAAAAGGGAAAAAAACCATGGCTGTTGTGCAAATTTGTAAAATAGGTTGTAAAAATAATTTATCATTTTCTTTTAATTTAGACATCCTCATATCCTAAAGCCATCAGTTTTCCTACTCTTCAGCAAGCAACCTTACACAAAACCATGTGTTTGCCAGGAGACATGTATAAGATTTTCATAGTAGTCTTAATCAAAATGAGAAGGAAGAAAACAACTCCATCCACATCAACAGAGAGATTCATAGGTAATTCGTGATGTGCAGTCACGTGTTGTAATCTCATCCATCAATGAAAGGCAATGTATTACAAGTATAAGTGCCAATATCATATTGAGATAGAAGCAATCCTCAGAAAACTGTATGGAACATAATACAATTTCATCTAGTCTACTGAAGAAAGATTGCGAAACAGATTGTTTATAAGTAGCAGTGTGTGAGATCAAATTTTTCAAAAACTATTTTGCAAGACAAAGTTGAGAAAATCATTCTCTTCTAGAAAAAGAAGCAAATAGGACAGCAAGGGAGCTCATGGGAGTGATGAATAGCATTGTGTTATTATGTCAGACACGGAGTTCAGAGAAATAGATTTTATTATCTATATAGAAATATACACCTGTGTGTATAACTTGTGACATTGCATAATGAAACCACTCAACATATGTTTCAGTTAAAGAGGAAGAAAAATGATAAAAAGCATGAGATTGTGCTATGACTGGACATGGATAAATCTGGGAGTGAGGCATGAACAGTGAAAAAATTCAATACTAGGGTGTGCTTATAATTTCAAAGAAAGATGGGACGACATTTTCAAAGGACAAAACCATTTCCCAGAGGTTGGTTACACAACAAAGCAGCCTATTTAATGGTACCAGCGGAGAGATTAGTATTGGGTGATGACATGTCAGTAGAAATAATTTAAGATAAATAAGTCATGCCAGAGAGAGAGAATCAAGAGACAGGTGGTTGCTCTAGTTCAGTCTGAAGGGAGAAGTAGGATTCAGTATTAAGATGCACCGCCTTTGAGCCTCTGGTGCTCCTCTTTGTGGCACTGGGTAATAAACTGCGGCACCATAGCAGTTCCTACTGCATAACTTGGGCTGTCTGCCCATCACAGGCAGCCCTTTTAACCCCCTAGCTACAAACTAAAAATTGTCCAAGAAAGGACAAAAGCAAACAAGGTGCTACCTTGTTGTGGAATATTCTTTTTGCACACTGTGAAGATGTGTCTCGGCCATAACATCTTCTGACTGGTCTAACAAAGAGCTAAATGGCCAATAACTTAGATGAATAGGTTAGCCAAGACTTCTTGGTAGAGAGAAAAGGAGAGGATATGAATCTAAGCACAGAAAAGATGACAGAGAACAGGGGGAGGCAACAGGAGATGGAAGATGGAAGACACACAAAAACCACAAGGCAAAATGGAGATTAATATAAATGGTTAATTTAAGTTATAGGAGATAATTGGACAAATCTAAGCTATAGGTTGAGCTTTCATAATCAATATTGTTATTAATTAGATCTTTCACTTATACCAGATCAAACCTGGTGACTCTAAACATTGAAGCAATCAAGGAATCCAATCAAGATTGTGTTTTCAGAGCAAATAATGAGATACCACTGAAAACAGGTAGCCCAGGTGATACAGCCTCTCAGAGTGTCGCTGTTACAGTTTCCTTAGAGTTCTGCATCCAGAAGGGTTTCAAGGCTGCTGACGGAGATGGTCCAGCCTCACTGACTATTTCAGCCAGGATTGTTGATAAGACTCAAGTTTTCCCATTGCACAGAGACTGGGCAACAAATGTTATAATTAGCTCTCCCAGAACTTGACCATTATCCTAAATTTCTCAGGATCCCCTAAAGATGCTATTGCTCCCATACAAAAGAAAGAATAGAGAAAATGATGTCCACATTCCCAAGAGATGGGCAGGGAGGCTTTTGGCTGTTTGATAGATTATGAATGTTTGTAATCATTTAGGAGTGTTGACGACAAGTTGTTTTTGGTCATGGTAAACCAAGGAGACAAGATTCGCGGATGTCTTTCTGAAGGGAAAATAGGGGAATAGTATAGAAATTTTGGAATAAAGGGATGGGCTGTTGAGTCTGCTTTTGAAGAAAAACTAGTCTCAAATATTTTACATTTGTATGAACCTTTGTATACTGATACAAATTTAAGGTTATGTTTGCTATTGTGTATATATTTCTATTCTTGTTTAAGGTATTGTGCCTATGCAGCCCATTTGAAAAGGTAATGTAAAGTTTTAGTCCTTAAAGAATATTTAGGATAATAAATCCAGCACAGTTTCAGTTCTGAATATTTCTTTCACAGATTCTCTTCCACAGAAATTGTAAAGAAAATAGGTGACATAGCATTCTGTTGAGATACATAGTTACTAACGTACTTTACAAGGTGAATTGATACTAAACAACAAATTGCTAACTAATGCTCTATAAAATGCATTGATATAAATCAAAGATACTGTAAAAATGTGTCTTTGCTATGGTGCCTTCTGATAGGTTTAATCAAAAGCTGAATGGCCAATAGACAGTCAGGAAGAGGTTAGGTAGAACTTAGAGAGAGAAGGAGAGGACATGAATCTAGTCATGGGAGAGAAGCCACAGAACACAAGGAGGGAACAGGAAGTGAGTGATGAAAAAGGGGTAAAAAGTGATGAGGAAAAATATAGATTAATATGAATAGATTATTTTAAGAGCTAGTTATAAGAGCTAGTTGGAAAATCCTATGTTATAGACTGAGCTTTCATAATTAATAATAAGTTCCCATGTCTTTTTTTTGTGAATTGGCATTCCAAAGAGAAATTCTTCTATATGACCTTAAACTTCCATGAGATAAAACAGAAAAAGGAGGAAACATCACATTTATTTTATTAATGGACAAAACCCATCAAAAACACTGAGGCACTTTGAAGGAAAAAAAAAAAGGGACAAGAAAAACTACATAAAACCCATACATGTGCTTCTGAAGCTGAGTGGCATCAACTTCTCTATTGATTTGTTGATCCCTTAAAATTCTTTAGTTCAATGCTATAATGAGCTTTGAGTTGTATGGATAATTTTTGTTTTATCTCCCCAAACAGAATTCTTCTCTTAATAACTTAGCCATTATCACTAGAAAAAATACAAGAACTAGAATTCAATTATGTCTAGTTCCTTAGAAATGTCACAGCCCACAGGCAAGTCTTTGCAATTACTTCTATTGACTTAAGGACGCTTTTATTTATCAATTTCTCAGAACATCTTTAAAGCTGTCTACATGGGTCTCAATACCTTACCAATAGCTTAGTTTCAGGTGACTTTTAATATTACATGCTCTGCTTTCTTTAACTGTGGAAGTTTGCTTTGTTACCGAGTATGCTCTGCTTTCTTTAAAACTGTGTTTTAAATCCTGCACAGTTTCAATTCTGAATATTTCTTCTACAGATTCTCTTCCACAGAAACTGTAGAGAAAATAGGTGACATAGCATTCTGTTGAGATACGTACTTCCTAACGTACTTTACATGGTGAATTGATACTAAACAACAAATTGCTAACTAGTGCTCTATAAAAATGCATCGATATAAATCATTTTTCATTCTGCCTGATTAAAATAATGCTGGCTTCTGGGGTGCCCTGTCTCTGCACATAACTTTAATGCTTTCTTTCTTGGACGATTGCCTCCATAGATCTTGATAATGCCATGCACTTGTGTGGTTTGTGAAGAGAGTTCCTGCTGATCATAATGATAGATGTCCTTCTCTTACCTTTTGGGAATTTAAAATACAACATATAAATGGTTAAGTATATTTCTTCTGTGGTTGAGTGAGTATGAATCTTCCTTTAGAATCTATAAAATGTGAGGCTCAGAAAAAAAGTGCGTACAGACAAGTGTCCCAAGGCCTCAGAGGCAATTGTCTGCATCATAGAAAAATATGTGAATCTAATCTGGCTTAAGGAAAAGTTTTCAAACAGCTAATACTATCAAAAGAAAGATGACACTGTCAGGAGTGACATCATACCACAATATACCACATTACACCACATCTTTATATTCACAAAATAGTGCCACTCTATTCATAAAAGAATTTCAACAATGACTTTGTTTTATGGATGCTGAGAAGACAAAAGTTTTCATTTGCTATAAAACACTCTTGTGCCAGTGAATAAAAATACAAAAAGTCCTTTGTGACCTTTTTACTGACATGGGATGCTTACTGTAAGTGCATTTAGTCAATATTCTCGACAACAGGTCATGTTCTTTATAAAGACATAGTAGAATTATGAGCAATGCTAATCTGAGTATTGGAATAATCACTGATAATAATATTTCTTTGTCTAGAGGGCAAGATTAATGTGATGTATAAAGGCAACATTTAGTTACTTAACTTGTCTTGTTTGTTTAGTTTGAGCATTGTAAGTGGCTCGCAAGCCTTCCCTTTCACTGCATTTTCAACTTGGATGACAGTTTAACTGATAATCAAACTCTACATCTTTCCTTTCATGGCATTCAAGTAATAGAAATCAACACAAAACAACTTAAATAACAGCATAGGAAAATTAGTGAGGCTTTGTGATTACTTATGTGGAAAATCTAACTCTTGTTTGGAGCATAAAGATGTAGGGGATGTTGTTTTCTTGAAGTTAAACCAAAACTTTCTATTTTCATTGTAGAGGGAAGATAACAATACTGCCTCAGCCTTTCCCAAATGCCGAGGTAGGGAGAAGTTTCACTCCTCACATTGAAAATCATTTCCATAAAAGATGTAGTCCAAGTTCATCAATGGGTCTGTGGCAAATAGGCCACTTCTTTGGCAATCATCTGTTTCTTCCTCCTATTGCTCACCTGCTTTGGACCAACTCATGAATTTGCTCACACTGCAACATCTCCTTTCACCATCATTGCTAAGGTATTTTGGGTGGGGAGAACAATGGTCTCCTTGCTCTCTGTATTTTTTTAAATGTAACCTTGCCTTTTGTTCCTTCTTTCTCCACAGGCTAAGAGTTTCACATTTTTTATTATATAAATGATCCTCTCTTTATGATAGTTCACTTCTTGATATTCTAATTCTGCAGTAGTGTAAAAAGCATACATAATTTAGAGGCTGAGCTTTCAAGCTCTGAATGTAGAAAGAGGCACTCTGCTACAGTCTTTCAATACTCGGGGATAGGGTCAGCACAGTTCCAGTCAGTCTTGGATCTAAAGTAGAAGCATTCTGCATTGTACTTGTGCCTAAGCTTCTATGCAGAGTAAGGGAAAGGGGTATGGTAGAGCTTAGAAGTAGCCTCATTCTAAGACCAGTAACACCTTCACTTTCAATCATTAATACAGTGCTAGGATGCTTCTTATAACAGTGAAGAACACCTAGAATAGACACCACCACTTTTCCTCCCTTCTAATCACTCGTACTTGCGACTTTTGACTCCTAGCTTAAAGCTGTTCACAGCAGACCAATGACATCAGGTAACTGCTCTGACTGATGCCAGTTTGTTCCCCCAAATCTTTTCTCCTACTTAACCCTTCAGCTCAAAATCAGAAACCTTCTTATCCACATCTTCTGCTATTATCACTGGGGAAGTCAATGTTTATGAAATGATCCTCTTTCACCCATACCTGCATATTCTTTATTAAAAAGTCTCCTTTATCTCATGACTTATTGTTTGATTCTATTCTCTTTGTCCTTGATGGATTGGCTATTTATATCTGATCACCAATAAGAATAGTTGCCTGAAGATAAAAATTTATGAAAGTAATCTCTGTGCTTATTCTATTCTTTTACTAGTATGAAACCTCTTCTTCAAATATTACCTGCAGTACCCCCTCTTCATGTTGCACACACTGCATAAAAACCCTCACAGCTGCGGCCACTCTTCAAATATTATCTTTTCATTTCAATAGAACCCTCACTCTTCTTCCTAACATTCTTCCATGTCTAACTACCAATTCCCAACCGCATTTTAATATTCACGTATGGGATTTCCAATTTCATATTAGCCATTCAAAGATCACATGCAGGGAGGACTGTCTGGGGAGAAGGGGGCCAGCCAGAATGGTCTATGGAGATGGAGGACAGGAATGGAGAAGGACAGTGAATGAGAACTATAAATGAAAATGCCAGAATGAAATCCATTATCAAGCCGGATCACTTAAAATGTTAATAAAAATGGGGTCATCGGGGAAGGCAGCATTGAGAAGAGATTTGGATAAAGGTATGAGAAAATGAGAGAGTGGAAACACCGAGAATGAGAATCTCAGCCATTCAACTTCTGCTATTTATATGTAGATTTCATTTTTCTTTAATTTTCTTCATGCTATCCCTCAATAACCCTCTCTTCTAAAGCGCCACCCTTCTGTATTAGCCTTCATTCCCTGCAGGTGTGGACTCCCTTTGTTAAGCAGATGGTGCTTGAACATACCTGAGAGAGGAGAAGTAGCCAAGCTCGGGAAGAAAACTGCATTTATAGTCAGAAGCAATTTTAAAGGCTGTGTTTCGGGAAATAACCTCGTATGCTAAAGAAAGAGATATATAGTGGAGCATGGGGAGAAAGATGGAAACGGTAGGTGAGATTGGAAAAATAGGCATCTTCCAGCTCCCTTTGGGAAGTTTTCTTTTGACTTAAATAGGAGTTTTCAGCATTTGTAATATTGCTATTTCAGACCTGATAAGACTTAATTGTAGGACCACCCTGTCAATTATAGGGTGTTCAGCCACCTAGATAGCCTCTGCAAGATGTTAATGATACTCATCCCTGGCCCCATGAACCATTTAAAATATTTTTAATCATTGCTTTATTTCTCCTTTGAGTTAAAAGCAAAAACATAAGCCACAAACAAACAGACAAAACTCCTGAGAAATTTATTGGAATATTTCAAACAAGGGGACTACTTCAGTTGTGTTTGCAAGTTGCCTTTTTTTTTTTTTTAAGAATGAATCATTAGAATCAAAATTAGAGTCAGATAGAAAAAAGAGGTCACACCTGTTCTTTAACTGTGGTGTGATGGGATAAGAACCAGTGTGCTTTGTATGATGGTGGACTGTTCAAATTGTGCTTAAAGTGACTAAAAATTCACTGAGATGTATATAAATTATCAGTGAAAATGTCTGGAAGAAGTTGCGCGGAAGACATGAGATCAGGGGAGATTTTAAGATTAAGTTAATTAAGTCACAGAAAAGTAAGGTATCAGAAGTTGCTCTGTCATAGAATCAGTGAGCAAGGAGCCTTTTGTTTCTTCCAAGTTAAGTACTCTGAAAATGTAGACACATGACCTTACACCAAACTTAACTCAAAATGAAACAAGTAACTGTGTATAAAAACTTTAGATATAAGGTTCTCGAATATACTTCTCTGTGACCTTGTTGATCAATGGCTTCTTTGGTATTAGAAAAACAGTGACAAAGCCAAAAAAATATAAATTTTAATGCTTGGAATACCTGCTTAAAGTGCTTCAAAGAGCACTAAGGAAAGACAAGACAGTACAGTGGATTGGAGAACCCAATAGCAAGCTGTAGCATATGATTAAAGTTTAGACTATAAAAAAAATAAAATAATTTGTGTGGAGAAATAAAACGAGAGACCAAATTAAAATTAGGCATCAGATTTTAAAATGTCTTTTCTCCAAAGATGTTATAAAAGTTGCCAATAAGCAATAAAATAAAAAAATCTCACCATTATTAGTCACTAGAGAAATGTAAAGCCAGACCTTTGTGAGATGCTACTTCATACCCACTGAGAAGACAGCAATCACAGATGAACAGTAGTAAGCATTGATGAGGATGTAGGAAGAATGGGTCCTGAACATCAAGTATTGTTGTTGTGGATGTGGAATCTGACAATGCCTTTGAAAAATAGCTTGGGATTTTCTGAAGCAATTGTGGATAGGATATATACCATCTACCAATTGTACTCCTAAATAGATAACTAAGATAATTAAAAATACACTTTCATGCAAAAATATAAAAATATGAACAACATAAATTATGTATAATAGTCAGTAAAAAGAAATAAGTAAATACCCACCACATGTAGACAGATAAAAAATGTTTACCAAGATCATCTAATTTTATTCAGAAATCAAGTAGAAAGTCACGCTTATTCATGCTAAAAGAATAGAAGGACCTAAAAATCCTGCTAAACAAAAATAATGCTTTATCTCAAAGCCCACATTTGATGTTTTTATGAAATGTTGAGAATACATAAACTCATAGAGTCAGTGAATTAGTAGATGCCAAAAAGCAAGGAGGACAGCAGAGGGAAAATGTCACTAATGCATAATACATATATTTTAGGAGGCAATAAAATGCTCTGCAATTAGATAGTGATGATACTTATACAGGCTTTGTAAATATGATTCAATGAACTGTATACTTTTACAGGGTTTGTCATATGTGATCAATAAAATAGAAGTACAGGTAAAAGTACACATGTACTCATGAAGCTCCGGTAAGGCTCTTTGCCTAATGCCCACTCCCGGTTATCGAAAGAGTTATGTAGCAGCGAGAGGAGCTTTGGACATTAGGTCTATTACAGCCCAAGATGAAGTGAAACATAGTGACTATCGATGTGGCCACAATGAACTCCTAATCACTGATCCTAACATATTTACCATACAGTCATGGATAGAGAAGATTCTGATTTGCCTTTCTCGGAGATGTACTATGGGAGACAGGACAGTGTCCTCTCCAAAGATGAACTAAAGAGAAATCTAGAGGAGCTGTCTGAAAGTTACTGGTTTTCATATGCACGGCCACCTTCTGACCATAACCCAGTCCTTTCACATGGATGTGAGCCAAGGAGAACTGAGTTGTTTGTACACAAGGAAAACATATTCGTGAGGATAATGAATTTTGTGGACATGAAACTTTTGAAGAAGTCGGGAGGGGTCTATAGCTTATTATGCATCTGTGGTTGCCTCTGGAATCTTTTCAAATCAGCCAGTGGCCAGGCAGAATTTGTCTCTCAGGAGTCTTCTTAATTCAACCACACAGGATCATAGCTGCCACAAAAGCAGTTTAGTAGAAACAGAAATCCCCCCTTGAAATGAATGAGTTAAAACTTCATCATGTCTGGCTACTATAAACTTAAATAGCTCTCATTCCCCCGAGTCTATCATTTTTCTGACATTTACTGCCTTCAATATGGAGGCTTTTATTATTTTGTTTTTTTTTTTTGTAATGAAAACAACTGTACTATATAAATGTTTTGGTTTGGGTATAGTAGCAAAATTAAAAGTAATGATGCCTGAAATTTTTCCCCAGAATGTTTAGCCATGCACTTATATACCCAGCATACTATTTGATTAGTATAAAAAGGAGCAAATAAAAATTGCTACGGCTGTGTTGTACCTTTTTTTTAGAATTTTGCTGAATGGATTGTTTTATTATGATGAGTTAGTTAAATAATCCAAAAGCTACTACACACTGAGAAACTTAATGATTTGTGAAAAGAAGTGTCCAGGGAGCTAAAGTAAAAGCAGATATAAAAACAGACAGAGTAGGCTTGCATGTTCATAAGTAAATTATTCAATTTATTGAATATGGATTACTGTTTTCTTATCTGGATCAATACCAGTGCAGTTAATGGGACATTTCAACTCATAAGCATGCAAAAGTCCCCAAACAGAAGCTATACCTGAACATTTTGAACCTCATATCATGGAATCACACTGAAATTTAGAGAAATGTGATCTCACATAAATTTTTCTGGTATTTAAATAACTCTTGCAATTTTCTTGTCTTTTCAGTAGAATTCATTCACATTTTAATCAAAATATCAGATACTGTCAAAGCCAAAAGGAAGGTGATCTATCAAATATGTACTCCCCTTCTAGTAAATATTAGAAAATATTATTTACAATCAAATAAATGCATTTTATATTAGAGGGCCATTCTATATATTCATTTCATTAAAGAATAGAAATAGTCCAAACTGTTACATTTATCTCACGCAGAAAGCTCAAAGAATCTTTAAAGGAGATCATACTTATGTTGAACAACTTGTATATTTCTCTCAGTTTACAGTTGTAAATGTTAAATATGTTAACATGAAAATTCACCTTTTAAATAATTACATAAGAGTACTATAATATAAACTAGATAGACTATACTAAATATAAGTTAGAATTTCGAGTCAAGGTAATAACCTAGGTCATCTATTCTAACTTCAGAATTATCAACAGGTGACAAAATGGTGTCAACTTTTGTTGATTTGTTGATTTGAGCGGATCATCCAACAAATATCTACCACTGACAGGTTAGTCTATTGCTTATGTCTTTATATAATTGAAAAATTAAACCTTCAGAAAGCCCTCTGTTATGTTGAGATATAACTAATGGCATGCAAAACACAGCTTTTCTCTAAAGAATATGAGAGAGATTTTCCCTGAGATTTGATAGCTTTAGGGAACCGTGAAGGCACCATGCTCCATTGTGGAAGAGACAATAAGAACTTTTAAGAACTGTAGAGTGAAAGACAGTCACGCATCAATGCATCTGTCAAACACATTAGTGGAAGCAAGCGATAACTGAGGGAAGTGGTCTCTTACATAGGTTTCAGATGTTATAGCAGTTTCTCCTTAGAGTTGGTGGAAGTTAGCTGTCTGCTAAATGTAACAATGCATCCCAAAGTTTAACCTTAAAAATACATCCCAAAGTTGAATCTAGCAGGCACAGCATTTTAGCTCCGGTCAGAAGTGGATATCAAATGGCTACTAAAAGAAAGTAAAGACACTTTCATGTAACTTTTTCTCTTAACCCACAACACTCCCTCTTTCTGACTATAATGCTGTGGTGATATTTTGCTTGTTCTTTAACAAATAAAGATTACCTGAAGATCAGAGTGCAGAACTATCCATACTGATTAGCCATAGAGGCTGCACTGTGGAGGCACACACCTTTACTCCAGGCCCTCTGGAGACAGAGGCAGATGGTTCTCTGTGAGTTCATGGCCACCTTGGCTACATGAAATTGAGTCTCTCTAAAAGAGAAACACAGCCAAGCAGTGGATTCAAGGAGATGCCATATAGCTGCCAAAGAAGAAAGATGTCCAGAATTTTTTTTTTTTTTTGTTTTTCGAGACAGGGTTTCTCTGTGGCTTTGGAGCCTGTCCTGGCACTAGCTCTGTAGACCAGGCTGGTCTCGAACTCACAGAGATCCACCTGCCTCTGCCTCTGCCTCCCAAGTGCTGGGATTAAAGGCGTGTGCCACCATCGCCCGGCGATGCCCAGAATTTTTACCAGTAGGTCATAGCCTCATGGCAGCACACAGATGAGTAGAAATGGGTTAATTTATATTTAAGAGTTAGCCAGGAATATGACTAAGCTATTGGCCAAGCTGTGTTGTAATTAATATCATTTTTATGTGATTACCTGGGTCTGGGCTGTCAGGAACAAAAGAGCAGTTTCCCCTTATATCTAGGACTTTTACCAGAAACCCTATTTAAAGGGTAAAGGCATATACTAAACATTTTGTGTGAACCTGGGATTTCTGGTTTTACCTTCTCATATTCCAACTCCTTCTAGGGCATTTCTCTGGCCACGCTTTTAATCTCTTAGCAAAGGAGAGAGAAAAGAGAAATAGATTGCGAGCAACCTTTTTTTGAGATGTAACCCGAGAGCTAAGAAAACAGTGTATATAGCTAATGAATGCTGAGACCGTTAACTACAGCTCTCCCTCGGGAAGCCCATATCCTTGTTTAGATAGCTTACTGCAATTCTCCATTGAGGTAATATCTCTTGAGGTTTTCAGTCAGGTCTCCCTTACTCAATATCTTTTTTCTCCTAACTTTTGAATTTAAACCTGTATTAAACCAAATTTAATGAAATTGGTTTCTAAAATGTAGGGGAACCCATTAGGTTGCTGAAAATAGGAGTATGGTTATTTTCTAGATTTTTAAAAACTTATTTATTCATTTGTTTTCATAAATGCTATCTTATCAGCCTATCTTGATTTTTTGGTGAATAAATGTGTACATTCCTTTCTGGGAAAAACATAATTTCTTATCATGTAGGATGCAGATGTTCCACATTTAGCTATTTTTCAAAGAGGGTTTTTTAAATTAGCATACATTAATACCACCAGTGTGTGGGAGATTGTCTGTTCCATCTCACAATACAGGATGCTTTTGTAAATGAATATGTAATAAACTATCATTACATATTTAACATTAGTTTCCCCCCCCCAGGAAGTATAATGGTTTGAAGCATCTCAAATGAATGAGTTTCAAAAGATCAGTAAGATACAGGAATGAAGAAAATTATGAGACAAAATTAAGCCAAAGCAGAATCTCCAAGTATCTAAACTCTACCTGATTTTTGTTATGGGCTTGATTCCATTTAACTAACCTCTCACGTTCTGGGTCATTATGTTAATTATTAGCTTCTGGGAATGATTCTTTCCATTTCTCTAGCAATGACCTTATTCTCCTAATACTTACACTATGGTCATTGCTACTAAGTTTACATAGGAGGAATCAGTATGGTAAGGAAATTGCTCTTTGGTTTTTGACTGAGTGCCCCACTATAATATGCTCCCATACACAATCAGAACTGTTGTGATACTGTCTTGAGAATTTCTTTGGTAATTCTAACTGATACACACAGAAAGAAATATGAGGTTGCTAAAGGGGGAAGAGATCCATAATAGAAGCAAAATCACAAGGACTTTGTTAGAGAAAAAAAATAAACAAAATAAGATAACCTATCTACCTATCAGATACAGTGAAATATAATCTATATTGTCTAAGTCTCTGTACCCACGGGAGAAGGTTTTTGTAAGATAACCATAACAGCGAGAACAAAATGCTTCATAACTATCTTCCACTGCAGTCTCCCTCAAATTCATCTGCAATTATGCTTGGAATTGCCAGGAAACCTAGGAAGCCACAGCCTGTCACCCTTTGCAGTCAATATTTTATTCCTCACATTCCTGTTGCTTTCAGGTTAGATGATAATCATATTGACAAAAGAAGAGAATTTTACCTTATGCTTCAAATAACCTTTAATTATTATTGTTTTAAACCTGGGATGTTTGCCATCTCTACAATCTTTAATATGCATTATAATGACCTCCTCCTTCTGAGCAGTAATGTACCTAGTTTCTAGGTTGTGGTTATAGATGACTTTCAAAAGCTGATGGCTATTTTTTTTAATTCACAGTGTTCATTTGTGCTATAAATAGAAATGTTTTATTATACACTTCTCTTATTGAAAAGTTATTCATGGTAAGCAGATATCAATTCTAAACAATTCATATTTCAATAAGTATTTAACAAATTCTTATCTATTCAAAGTAAAATGCAAGGTATTAGTACACATGATTAAGTCAAAGACAAAAATCGCCTCAGATCCCATGGTAGTGATATTTATATAACATTTACAGACAAAGATGAAAATTAAATTAAACAGTATATAAAATGTACGTGGTGAGAATTAAATGTAAAATGGAAGTAGGGACTACTTGGGAGGTAAGTCCAGTATTTGAAATCATGTAAGTCACCAAAGACTTGGTTAGAGTATAGGAAACTCATGACTTAGTGGAATAAGGTTTTGAGGAAGAACATTTTGAATGAACAAGCTTGCAGGTGGTACAGCTGTCATGGGATCAAGAAAATGAGTACAATGGTCAGATGGGTTTGGAGAGAGCTGTGGTTGGCAGGTGAGAGGAGAAGATAGATAAAAACTACATGCATTAGAGCTCATAGAACTGTAGAAGGTAGGATTCCTATACTGAGTGAGACTTAGGACAATTTGAAGATTTTGAATATAACGATGATATGGCTTAAATAAAATACAGCTAAATGCAATCTGTATACTCTTTGAATGCAGATCATGAAGGCAAAGCTACAAGCAAAAAAGTCTTTTATGATGCTACTGAAGCAATATGGGTTGAGGATAAAGATGGTTTGGGACATGAATGCAGCAGTCGGGTCCTTAGAAGAAAATGATCCCACACTGGGTTGTAAGCATTATCATGACATAAAATTCACTGGAGCTTCTTTAGGATGGTTATTTAATTTTCCATCGAGGGATTGACTTTTCAGTAGCAACATTTCTTTTCTCGCAAAACTTGGTATGTGTCATGATAAAATCTTTTGATTTTTCTGTGATATCCATTAACATCAACACAACTCTTGCTGATTAGTTTGCATTTATTTTCCTGTGTCTTTTACTCTGCTATGTACACTATGACTTATATTTATACTCTAGCATGTCTTTTATTCTAAATATTTGCATTTTCCTGTTTTGTTATTTTGACTTAGTATATGGTATATAACTTAATATATTTTTTCACATTTTTTTAAAATTAGCCTGTAGAGTTTTATGTGAATATCATTATCTAGTTTTATACTATTACTGCTTTAAATTCTCTTAATTTTATCATTAAATGAAGTAAATATGGGTAAAATAATAAATATTAAGTATCCAGTATATGTAATGAAGGCGGATCGAATTAATACAGGCCAATTGGTATAAAATAAAAGCAACTTTAATATAAATAGCACACTCACGCAACTGAAGTTCCCGTGATGCCCAGAAATAGGAGACAGGAAGAAAAGGCTACCAGTGTCTGTGCACCCCAATTTATAGACATTTGCCGGAGGCCGTCCCGCCCCCAAAGGGCGGGCTCTCTCTACATCTCCCCTTTTTTGTCTAAATAAGACAGAACTAAACTAACTA
>NC_022032.1:12754667-12768654 GCF_000317375.1 Microtus ochrogaster
TTTTTTTTTAATATGGAAGAAAATTTACCTGTAATGACTGGTTTCTGCCAGAGGTGGCGGAAGAGTCCACTTGAGTCCACGTGGAGGGCCGGTCTGAAACAACTCAAAAAGGAAATTTATTGTTCTGCCTTAGGATTTATAATGTGTGTGAAGAGGTTATTTTGAATCAGACCAAGTCTGCCGCTGTGGTGGTTCACATACACGTGGCGGCTCGGGAGGCGGCGGCAGTGGTAGCAGCAGGCGCCGCCGGGATGGGCAGGGGTAATGTAATTAGAAGTACTACTCTTATAATTACGTAGTGAGTATTTCTTAAGTAAAGGTAAATAAATGAGTGGAATACACAAGTTCTTGTATAAATTTCTAGAGTCAGGGTTGTAGATGGAGCACAAATATATCTACATAAGAGCTGCTTAAAATAGCCTTCCCCTGTGTACTTTACACAGATCTTCCTGTGAGAAGGCATTCATGGTTAGTCTATCCATGATGCTTTTTATGGGTTATGACTGTGTACAACGAGTCCATAAGTCAACATGGATATGCTCTTACATGAATCATAGCCCTTCAATTACAGTAAAAAAGAGGAGCATGGGAGAATCTACAAATGTTGAGTACTCTGACACTCATGTTTACCTAAGGACAAAATCATCTATGAAATTGGCTTGACTATTTTCCCTTCTCTGGGAACTGGAGCTTCCTGGACGATGCTGAACCATACTTTCTTCACTGCCATTCAATTCACTGGCATGCATCACTCTACACTCAACAGAATCAAATTCTATTAGGCTTCTCTTTATTAGTTCTAATTGACTTTTGAATTCAACCACATCATATTCTATTCATGGCTGTGCGGGTTTCTCTGTTCTTCAGTTCTCGTTACTTAACTTTCTGGCAAAGCTGAAAGCACTTTCGGTTTAATATTGCAGCCACTTGGACATCTCCTCACTGAACTTGGTACACAGAATTTTCTCAATATATTTCCTGTAAGCCTCAAGGTCAATATTGTTCACACAAAGAACAAATGCTTAGAGAATCGCGGAACTGTTTGGTTCAGCCTTCAACTCTGCTTTGAGGAAAGCAGAGCATTGTGGATTTATGACAACTTATGCAAAGTTGCTTTCAGCACTGTGACAGAATGTAAATGTAGTGAAAATGGCAATTTAAACAGCGGACACTGCTAGAATACACATCCCTTCCATTTTCGGATGCTTAAGACCTCAAAGGATTGCACAAAATGGAAAATAACTGTAAGAGCTCTAACATGACTGATAGAAAACATCACTTATTTCCCACGGAGAAACCTTTTTTAGAATCTCTACTAAAGTCAAACATTTCCCAAAAACTCCACAAGGAATGTAGCATAACAATTGACTTCTTGTGACACCCGTTAAAGGGGGGAAAGGGAATATTTTCCACCTTGGCAGTGAGAGGAAAACCTGGGAGTGTGACTAAAAAGCAATAAGAAAGGCTCTTCTGTTGGTGCCAACAAAGATTTCACACTCCCGTGTTTGCTGCCAATTCTGTTTTAAATTATTGGCCTTCTGCTGTAGAGAAATAGATGGAGTATGTGGTGTCATGAATACTGTGGCCTTACACGTGGCTGGCAGTAGACGTGTTCATTATGTGTAGTCCTCGAAATGATACACAACCATTGCCGTGAAGGGGATGTAAGATATGGAGGGGGAAACAGGGAGAAAACAAGAGGTAGAATTGCCGCTTAGTATGTTTTGATCTATTACTATAGCACAGTTTATAAAGACAGCATCTTGCCTTCCTCCTTTGAAATTGTGCTCTCAAGGAACAGTTGTTCTCTCAGCTTCCTGAATCATTCTATGAAAATATACAGTTTTAGGGATTACAGAGTGTCAGCAAGCAAACTGATGAAATATTATCTTCCTATAATATTAAAAATACTCTGATAAAAGTCTTTGCCCACACCCCCTCCACATAATCTTTATGTGATGCATGTAAAACAAACTGTAATAAGCATCTGCAAGATAAGAGTCAAACTTACAAGTCAATAATGTCCTCAGTGGAAACAGGTAGGATTAAGTAATCCTAGCAGTAAGAATATTTGATCGTTAGTCTTACAACTTCGGTACTCATATGTTATTTCTTTCTTTCATGTATTCATTTTTGCTCTCTTTCAAATTCATGGCATCTTTTTTTCATTAGTTGTTGTTATATACATATATTCAATGTATATACAAATATATTTCTAAATACAAAATATACAACCTGCACAGTTCACCTACTTTACTCGTATTTATGTTTTCAGGACAGACCGTTTAGTACTGGGTAACCAGTTGGTGTGCTCGTCCATAGGGAAGACTGTTTCTGCAGCTCTCCACATTCCTTAGTTGCCTGTAATTCTTTGTTTAGGGTTGAGGCTCTTTTTAGTTCACTTTCGCATTTCTATTTTTGTCTGTGTTTAGCCCGTGTGAGGTAATATTTGTGAGATTTTATTGGTATAACTTCTACTAAATTTCTAGGAGACACAATCTTACAGAATACTCTCCTTTCTCTGGCTCTTACAAGGTTTCTACCCCTCTTTATTCCACAGTGATTCCTGAGCATTAGTTACAGAAATTATGTATTAGAAGTATCAATTGAGACTGAGACAACTCTGCATGTTGATTGATTGTGGTTTTCTATTTATTTATCTATTTGTTTGTTTGTTGAGACAGGGTTTCTCTGTGGTTTTGGAGCCTGTCCTGGAACTAGCTCTTGTAGCCCAGGCTGGCCTCAAACTCACAGAGATCCTCCTGCCTCTGCCTCCTGAGTGCTGGGATTAAAGGCGTGCGCCACTGCCACCCGGCGATTGTGGGTTTCTATAATGGTCTGCATCTGTTGCAAATAGCAATTTCTTTAACAAGCGATGAGTACTAAACTCATCTGTGGAGGTAAGAACAAATATTTAGAATGTAGATAGGGATTTACTGGTTTCATAAAGTGTTGGCTGTAGGTTCTTTTAGGTTCTTTTCTGAGATTCATGACTTCCTTAGCCCTACATTAATGGCTAGTTTTCAAGTGCCAGATACTGTTTCCCTATTAAGAAGGTCTAAAGTCCAGTTAGAGAGCTGTTGGTTAAAAGGAGGCATGAATGCCCCTATTGTGCACTTAAGGATATAGTGCCCTGCTGGTGTCACTACAGTTCATAGGCTTCATTCCTGAAGAGGACTGTTTGGTTCTTCCTCTCTTTTGGAAGCTCGCATGGTGCCTTCTGGTCATGAAAAAATAGTCTTCAGAAAGGGGAAATTCAGGTCAGTTTAAACTCTGGACCCTGTTTCTAAAGCACATGCTGTGTTCACCAATAGGGACTTGTTTTCCAATCACAGGGTAACCAAAGGAAATAAAAAAGTAGGCAATGTTTTAGGAGTCTCTTGGACAACTCTGACCAAAAAATTCAAAAAAGGCTTCGTATTCTTCATGTTGGAGCTTTTATTAAATAGTCTTTGGCTCATAGAAAGAACACTGTCAGCTCAAATGAGAAATTTTCTTTTAAACTGTGCATGTATATATAGAGAGACTTGTGTGTATTAGAGTGTTTGAGGGACATAGTTTATAGTACGATTCCTGATCGCTGTCTCAGATATCTTACAGTTGCTTTTCTCTTTCCTTCTTCTCTTTCTTTCTCCCCCTCCCCTTCATTAACTTGCTCCCCCGCTTTTTCCTTTTCTTCTTTAGAACACTCATACTTTGATATTCCCCTATCTATAGCTCCCCGTCCTGCAAAGGTAAAGATCCCCTTTTAATTTCCTTGTTTCTGCAGATACCCCAGGTTATATATTCATGTCTGAACATTTAGAGCTAGCAGCATCAGATTAGAGAGAACACACGATGCTTTCTTTCTCACTCAACACGATCTTTTGGACTTTCCTCTACAACGGTTTCCTTTTCAGTTGAAACTGTATGAAATGATGTTGCATACAATATTATTTGCTAGTGTATATGCATACTAGCATGGCTTGTTTTAATTTTGATTAAAATTTCATTGAATTTGCATAATTGCTTGGGGGAAGTAATTTGTAGGTGTAGAAGTAATAAAGATTGCTTTAAAGCATAGTATTTGGTAGAAGGCAAATATAGAAAAATTACCTCTATGAGCATTTTTTTCATGTTACAATGTTGAAATATGATGACAACTGGAGGAAGTTAAGGTTTCATGATTAAAGCAGTGTTTACTTCTGGTTGTATATTAGAGTTTTACATTATGGAAACCCAAACCATTTTGATGGCTCCTTTTTGTTCAGTGAAGCAATAATTACTGTTTATTCCATTGTTTTCTCTACTTGATTGAAAGTGTTTGTTTTATTTCTCTAGGAGTATATTATTATTGAATGCCTTGAGCTTATACGATTTCTCTGGAAGATTCATGTATTTATATATCTTACCCTGAGTCATTCATCTATCTTGTCTAACTTATAACACTTACTGATTGGTATATCAATTATTTTAGTTTTAACAGACACTTTAATTTCAAACCATCGATTTTGTCCTATCTATGCATTCCAGAGTTAATAATGACATCCAAACACACTCACATACAAAGTTTATCTTTCCACATGAATACATTTATTTGAATAGAGAGAGGACTTCTTTAACAGAACACAGAGCCTAAATTAAAAAACATTATCAATGAGTTTGTCTACATTAAACATAAAACTATTTTATTTAAAAATAATTTTATAATTATTTTAAAGGATATGCACAATATCTGACTGAGAATTAGTGTCAATAATAGTTTATGAAATATTGCATATCTAATATAATTCAAATTGAGAAAAATGAACCATGGCTTTGCAAAAGAAAAGCACAAATGTCCTGTTTCTCAGTTTCATTAGTATTAAGTTTGAATAAAAACCATCATTAAATGCATATGACTTCTATTCATACCATTCATGGCAAATATTTACAAGTTATTCACTAATAAGATATTCTAGTATAGAAATACTTAAAAGCCACACAACAAGAAATTGCATCCTTTCCTTTTTCCTTGTAGTTAAGGTAAAGATATTACTTTCTCAACAATCTTGATGTCCTCTCTTCAAAGGACTTTATTGATTCCTGTCAGATATTAATTATAATGGACATGAGTCAAAATGATAAGGATAGATTTTAATTGGCAGTATATTTTAATAGGGAGTCAGGTCTGCTGGTGTGTAAAATTAACTTCAGTTTGTAGAGAGGTGACTGGATGCCTAAAATAAGAAATATTAAGAGGACTACATTATCAGTGAAGCATCACTAGTAAGGGAAAGATAAAATACCAGAGGTGGCTGGTGCAACTGAAACAACCCCAACTAAGTCTGCTGTTTCATAATAATAAACATTAGGGTTGCATTCCCACACAGATTGATCAGCAGGTACCTTTTGGAGGTTAATTTCACTCCTCATGGATGTGTACCTAAAAAATGCACATTTAGTAAAAGGAGATTCAGTGTACATTAATGGAACAGTGGGATAATTCAAAATTATAAGCTCTTAAAATAGTAATTGTTTTCATCTCTGATGTGGAAGAGGCTGGGGATAAAATCATTTATAGTGAGACTCTATAGTTTGTTACTTATATAAAATGTCAACATTTTAATTTGTTGTGAAAGAAGAATGTCAGTTCTCTTGTATAGTATGAAATTAGTCTTTTGATGTATTTGAATCTTCTGCAGAAACAACGAAAACAAGTGCCTTAGTTCAGGTTACTATTGCTGTGAGGAAACACCATGATCAACAATCAAGCTGGAGAGAAAAGAATTTATTTGATTTACACCTCCAGCATTACAGTTTATCACTGAAGGAAGTCAGGACAGGAGCTCAAACACTGTAGAACCTGGAGGCAGAAGCTGATGCAAAGGCTATGGAGGAGTCCTGGTCATGGCTTGCTCATCCTGGTTTTTATATAGAACCCAGAACCACTAGCTTAGGGGTAGCCCTCCTCACAATGGGCTGAACTATTGCTCATCCACCACTTAAGAAAATGTTCCACAGGCCTGCTTCGAGGCTGATCTTATGGAGGCATTTTTTTTTCTATTTGAGGTTCTCTTCTCTCAGATGACTTTAGCTTGTGTCAGGTTGACATAAAACTAGTCAGCACAGCAGATAGTTGGAAGAATGAACTAGGAGTGGAGCAAGGCTATAAACATTTAAAGTCTACCACTAGTGATGTATTTCCTCCAGCGAGGCTGTACCTTCTGAAGGGTTCATAGCCTTCCCTAGAATTACCACCAGCTGGGGATTCTGTGTTCAAATTCTTGAACCAATAGAGGACAAATCACAACACTAGTGTTTAATTTTTAGTGAGCCTTGAAAGAAACATGGCAGTCTGTCATTTGGTAAAAACTTTTATGCATTTAATCTCCAATGCTCACATTATTTTATAAAATAAATGTAATACAGCAGATAACAAAAACTTGAAGTATTAATATTTCTGTGGTACATATGCTATTTTTATATATACATATATCATGCAAACTATTTATAAATTCAACCATATACATAGCTTTAAACATTTATTGCCTTTGGTAAAAATGTTTGTATTAATTTTGATGGTTTTGCACTATGCTATGTATTATTGTTACTTATAAGCATGCTGAGCAATAACATATCTGGAATTAGAGTTAGGGACATGATTATGAAGCCAACATGTGAGTAAACTACCATGTGGATGCTAAAAATGTAATCCAGGTCCTCTGTAAGAGCAACAAGTGATCTTAATTTCTGAGCCATCTCTCCAGCCTCTCTCAGGTATTTTTAGGAAGATCATTTTCTATTTTTTCTTTCTCTTTAAACATCTTTTTTATATTGGGAATAGGGGGTTCTGGCTCTTGGAACATAGGAAGCTCACTAACCTAACAAAACTCAGGAATATTATGAAAGCTGCAGAACTTCCTAGGCTAATTCCTGATATTATCTAAGCTGAAAAAGAAGAAACCCTTCGGTGGTGCTGCAATAAATTTATGCAAGGAAATTCAGCCAAGCCGCTTTTGTGAGTTGTCAGCTCTGCTGAGTTGAGTTTTGATACATTTGCCGGAATTACTCTTGCTTCTATAAATAGCTCTTCTCCCTTGATTCCGTAAGTGAGCTTATTGGCTTACAAGCTAGATTTGGGTGGAAACAATTCTTATGTCTATTGTTATTACCATCTCATAGAGAATAGACATTTGGTCACATTTTCTCAAGAAAAGTCACACAACTTGTCTCCGTGCTGTAGTGTTCCATATGGATCTACTACTTTATATTATTGTAAATGGCATGTGTGCTCACTAGTTCCCTTTGCTCTATGTAAATCTTTAATCTGTTATGATTTGAATATCAAGTACAGTCATGTAATTTTCTTCTCATGTCTTATTGCTTCAGCTAGTGCTTCAGACACTGTTTTGATAAGGAGTAGGCATAGAGGAGCGTCTTGTCTCATTTCTGATTTTAATGAGATGACTACAGGTTTTTCTCTATTTAGGATGATTTCGGATGTGTGTTATTTATAGCATTTATTATGTTGCTGTATGCTTCCCCTGGTACTGCTGTCTCTAGGACTTATCATGAGGTCATAGTGGATTTTGTAGAAATCCTTTCCTGCATCTTTTGGGGATAAGAACCCATTGTTGAATAGATCACATACTTGAGTCATAAAACATGGTGAAATTAAGTTGGTATTGAATTGGAAGGTTCATTTTTACTGGGTAGTTTTCATATTGCTAGAAAACGTTACTATCACTACTGAGAACATTACTGAGAAATAAAAGTATTGATTAATCTCATCCTCTGTGAGTCCTGGGAACAGCGATGACCTGCCTGGCAGTATATGCCCATAAGTGCAATAGTGGCATAAACCTCAATGAGCGGCCAATCATGTGCTCGTTGGATTTAAGGGCTGATTCACAATAGGCAGCTCATAACTAGCATTGATATCTGGTCTAGAGCCTGTGTCTAGAATAGGCCTCCGAAAAACACTTACTAATATTAGTCTGCTGAAGAGTACTCTGCCTGATGACATTTCGTTGTGCACAGAGATTAGTGTATTTGTTAAACTTACCAGAAAAAATCTACCTTTTCTTGTGGGTGTGGCCATTAACATAAGAACACACAACTAGTCAAGGTAGAGAGAACCAGGGATAGTGGACAGCTAAGTCTAAAGTAGGATATCTATATCACACGTGTCCTCCCAGGGCTCAGGGGAGACTGTAAGAGCCAGATGAGGTGGGTGATTACAAGGAAACAGTATTTTCAAGACATGATGGGGCAATTACACATATGAACTCAGTGTAATATGAGACAATGCACAAGACCCATGAGTGCTCAAGCTAGACAAAATTCTAGCATAAAGAGAGTTAGGTACAAAGTCCCAATTCTAGTTTAGGAACTGTGGGTAACTGATATCTGCTAGGAGAGGAAAAATTAGCTCTCTTTAAGGGTGTGGTTCCTGGTAGGTCTAATATCCTCCAGTAGATGGAGACATAGCCAAGGGAATAAAGGGAGCACTAATCAGACCCAGTGGATTTTAAAAACAGTGCACAGGACCAGAAAATTCGGTGGGTAGGGAAAGAGGAATAGATTGAAGAGGAGCATATGGTGTAAAACTCACAAATACTAAATGAAATAGTTTTAAAGAAAGAGTTCCCCTTAAAAATTCATGTATATAATATTGGTGCTGATATTTGAGAGGTACCTTTTTTAGAAGATGAGGCCTAGATAGAAGGCAGGGATTATGTCATTGGGAGTGGGCCCTTCCTCCTATTTTGTCCATTAACTTTTCCTGTCTCTTGTTGTTCTCCTGCCATTATTTTGCGAGCTGCTCAAATCCTCTCACATCCTCTTCACAGGATGGATTGACACCAATGAACTAGGAACCAACATGATTGTTTCCTTCCCTTCCCTCTTTTTTTTTTTTCACTTTCCCACTTGGTTTATCCAGCAACAAAATCCTATGGTATAGGTCCTATGCTGATTCCACCCACACCACTTACCACCAACATTAGAAATAATGAGAAGGCAGCCATCAATATAAAAAACTGCCATTCAAAAATTATGAGAAAGAAAAATGGCTTAAAAAGATATGTTATGTTTTGTATCTGTGTGTATGAATACAAAAGCTCTCATTAAAAATTTGCAGTAATTTGAATACAGCATAGTCTGAGAAATTAATCTAAAATGATTCATTACAGAGCCACAAAGATGCCCAAAGCTACAATAAGTTGCAATACGCCTATATTTTATAAAGCTATCATGTTATTCATTTTAGGTAGACTGAGAAAAAGATCATTTGTTAACTACCGAAAATCATTTATTTTATCACTTGATGCTCAATGGGTTTTCTAAGGCACAAACTCTGAGACTAGCCTGTTGAGTAGAATTTGAGTGAGGGAATTCATTAAATATATTATTACTTCTGATCAGTGGAGTGACCAGGGCTGTGTACAAACAGATAGACACTGAAATGAAGTGATATTACATGACTTCCCACCACCATTCTTTTGCCCATCCCTGGAAACCCGATACCTCTAATTAAAGTCAAGAGATCCAGCTTTTGTATACTTGTATCCAAAAACCCAAAAATAACATGCCATTTCTCCTCAGCTAAGTCCATTTAGAAGAAAAAACTAGCAGGTAGCCATCAGAATCTCGGAGATATGAAAATAAAGGATTGGCTTTGTCCTCAATATGACACCCGGGAAGTATACCATGAGTTTTATTGCTATCAAATAGATATGCTGCCCACTTTACCCAAAAGAGCCACTTTAGAACTGATTGTTCTCACTCTCTCAAGAAACAAGCAGAGTAAAGACAAATAAGCTTCTAGTGCGTTTGGTCTCATAAGGAATGGGTCTTTTTGAGGACCTGATATTGATTTCAGTTGCTAGAAATTTGAATATTTGGTGGCGCTAAGTGAGTTCATTGTTGATCCCATGCCTGAGTTTCATTCATGATTACTCCAGGAAGGAGTGGTTTGCCAATAATGGCCATGGTACAGATTGGCTAATAACAATTTGTCAAGTCATTCTGCTTGCTGAATTATTCCATGCCTCTTTTGTCTTGTATGTTCACTGGTGAGTGTGATCATCCAATGTAAGTATCTCACATCCTGAGGTTTTTCTTATCAATCTATTTCTGTGTAAGCCGATGCAACTTTAAAAAGTTCCATCCAAGCTTAGATTGCTATAACATATGTGCTATAGCGAAGGCTTATGGTGTATGCAATGCGCGACAATTGGTAAAGCATTCTGAAATTTCTTATACTTAGTCCTGGAAGAATTAAAATAAATACGTATGTAGAATAATGCCCCTATGTTTGCATAAAAAGGCAGTGGGTTTTGCAAGAGGATGCATTATTATTAAAGCAATCTGCTATTCCCTAGAAGAGGACTGAACTTTTTACCCTTTGTATGTATGATTTGCCCAGCCTCCTGATGAATGAGATATGCAGTAGAATCTTCCACTTTAATTGTTAGGCTTAGCCCTATAAATTATTTTGCTACAAGGAAAATGAACAGGAATGATTTATACTGCTTATGTACAGACTGGGGACTTTCAATGTGATTAAGACAGCTGCCTCTGACTTTCTTCTCTTCCACAATAGTACACTATCATGCTTCTGACTAGACTCATTCCTTCATGCCACCGCAGGTTAACATAATTGATTATCAATCTGCCATCATCTCTCATAACATGAAATATTCCATGCTACTGTTGTTATTGTCTCAAGTCATTGATAGTTGGGAACTGATTTCCACTGAGGTAAAAAAGAAAAATTTAGCTAAGAAACACTTTGATAGCATAAAAAAAAAACAAAAAACAAAAAACTATGTTAATCATGTTGTCACCAGGTTGCCTATTATTACCTCAGGGAATGAAACCAAATCAGAAGTGAAGTGTTGGCATTTGCCTTTGGCAGGTTGAACACAACAGCCATACCAAAATCATCCTGGATGAGGATCTAACTCCAGCACTGCTCACACAGCCCCCATCCTGCTTTCAAGGTCCCCTTATCAGTAGGTCCACTGAGAAGCACCAGGATAGCTTACAAAACTAGGGTTCTCTGTGCTTGGTCTTTTGATGGGGAGATTCATCATGGTGACAGTTCACTGGCCTGTTGTGATAAGGAGCTACGTTTCTGGCACCCGGCCGCCCGCATGGTTAGCTTTATACCCGAAATAATTACACGGAAACTGTATTCTTTTAAAGATCTAGCCTCTTATTGGCTAGCTCTTACATATTGATCTAACCCATTTCTAATAATGTGGGTAACACCACAAGCTGGTGGCTTACCAGGGAGATCTTAACCTGTGTCTGTGTCCGAGAGGGGAATCATGGCTACTGCCTGACTCAGCTTCTTTCTCCCAGCATTCTGTTCTGTTTACTCCACCCACCTAAGGGTTGGCCTATCAAATGGGCCAAGGCAGTTTCTTTATTAATTAACCAATGAAAGCAACAGATAAGATACAAGAGCCACCTCCATCACTGGCCAGCATTGATAAGGGTTGAAAACAATTTTACAGTTTGTTTGTTTGATAGGTCTACAACTCACCTCAAATTCCATTATTAGTTTTCATTTTTTTCCAATTTTCTAACTACTGTCCATGAATCACTAAAAGCATTGCAGACTGCATCTCTTCTTATTTGAAATCGTGAACCCCACTTTCCTAGTGACTGCCAGTTTTTAAAAAAAAACCCTACAAAATTTTCTTCAATACCATTTCTGGTGGACTATAGCATGATAGTCTTCCAATTCTGAGTGTTGAAATTTCTGAACAATATTATCTGGTAAACCAAAGTTCATGTTTGTTTCCTTTGATTTCTTCCCTTGTCAAATGGTTATGGGCAAGAATATGATCATTCTCAGCTGGTAGAGGATAAATACATTAGTTACAGGTAGAATTGCATTTCTCTCTTGGAAGTGATACAGTTTAATGTGAATTGATGGTCAAACTGATCAGACATGTCGATGAGAGGAAATAGCAAAAAGGTGCAATGTAGTGCACACCCAAGTTCTTCAAGCTCTTCTTCATTTATCTGTGCGTTGCAGACATCCTCAGGCCCAATCTTCCAAATTCATCCTTTTGCTCCACAGTGACAAATTGCTGGACTCAGCCTATTCCATGATTCTGTAGATCAGCAAACACCTTACTTACTCTATGCATTTGAGATACATTATTATATGCTATCCACAGTCAACAACTCTATTTTCACTTTGCACAGTACCAAATGACAGAGTGCTTTTCATATGCAGAAGTCAGAGGATAAATGGATTATCTCTAAATGGTAGGGATCTGTGTTACTCATTCTAATGATAAGCCAACTACCAGGACAATTCTGATGTGGCCTAATTATTGAGTCCAAATTTTAGGTCAACTGTTCTTTACCAGGGAATATTTTTTTCTGACCATCAATTGAAACTGTCAAGTTTATGATTGCTAAAGAACCAATAAACACCAAGTTCTTCACAGTGACTGGCACAGGGTCATCAACTTGTGTTCCCTGATATAGTCTTCCTACTACTGAAATTTACAGATATTTCTCGAGTCCCAGAAAATATTTGATTTACATTCCATTTTCTTGTGTACATTTACTGTATTAAAGAAAATTGATTTCTTATTAATTCATCCTAATGAGAGTCAATTACAACACTGTCATCAACTTAAATGCTAGTAATGAGAGATCAGCATGATTTAAGAGACCTTTTGACTTTATTCTGACATTGCTCTTAGGAAAATAAAGGTATACTTATATTGCTGCTGAGAAATGTGAAAATGCTGAATATGTAGTTTTACTGACAGGAATGAAGAAGAGAACTCTCCTGCATACAAGAGATTATGCATATTCATAGCCTGGAAAAGACATATCTCCAGCAATATGAATGTGATTGTTGCTATTAGATGATGAGAAAGTTTTGTGGAAATCTATTTTCCTTTTTGACCTGGCTTGTTTATAGTTGTTGCTGCTGCACAGGCTAACAGGCAATTAAGTTATGGTTTCATTGTAAGAATTACCAGATGTTGTAGCTGATACTAGCCTTAGCATCTGGTCTAGAACACATCTTATTTCCTCTCTTGAAAGGAGTTAAACCACTGTTAGTGCTTACTTTTGCAAGTCAGCTAATGCAAAGCTTTTTAGAGTGATCACTCTGATACCCAAGAATTTCCTGACCTACTTATGCTGGAGTCTTCACTGATCCCTTGCAGAAGGTAAATGCGTAGATCATTGTGCTTCATCTATTTAATAGAGATAAGCCAACATTTATTGTAGGCTAGGTGTGTAACTCTAGACAAGGAGGTATCATCGTGCTTTGTTAGTAGCTTTAAGCTATCAAGTCGAATGTCCCCATATCTAAGCAAATAAGGGGAGTTAGTGGTGTAATAATTAGTTGCCCATTTCAAAAGGTTTAGCGTTGGAAATCTTTCTCTGTTCCTTCAGCCAGCTCACAAATAACCACACAGACTTATTATTAGTTATGAAAGCTTTGCCTTAGTTTAAGCTTGTCCCACTAGCTCTTATATCTTAAACTAAGCTGTTTATTTTGTTGTATGGGCTGTCACCTCATCTCTCCACTGTTCATGCTGTTTCCTCTTTGTCTAGCCAGTGTTTCTACCCTCTTCCCAGAGTTCTCTCTGCCAGGAAGTCCCACCTATACTTCCTGCCTAGCTATTAGCCGTTCACCTGTTTATTATACCAATCAGAGAAACACAGTTTCACATAGTTTACAAATATCTCACAACAGGTTAGTCACAATGCGTGGTCACTTCAGAAAGCATCTTGGTGCATGTGATGGAGGAGAGCTACTTTTCACTTCTGGGTGACAGGAAGCAGAGAGAAGGGAAATTGTAGTTCTCAGTTAGCTTTCTCTTTTCTACTTTCATATTATGTTGGCTGACAGCCTATGAGACCATACAACTCATATTCAGAGTGAGAATTTCTGTTCAGTTAATCCGTTTTGAAAATATATTTCCAGATACAACCACAGATGTCCTTACTATTCTCTAAGGTGGTTCTGTATGCAGTG
>NC_022032.1:12768846-12779597 GCF_000317375.1 Microtus ochrogaster
TCATAAAGTACTTTTGAGTCTATTGCTAACAGAAATTAGTGGCATCCAATAATGAATAACACATCTGGCCTATTACCTTTTTCCACTCAAGTGTTTCCATGAACTTCCAGTCTGGTTTATTCAAAACATACATTTTGGTAGAGAAATTGAGGTAAAAAGAGTGACAGGTAAGATGATAACTAACTTGAAAGATGTAGTTTATCACTTATTGTCCCTGAGAAAAGAACACACTATGTACACACAAGGAAGCATCAGAGCTTGGTAGGATGCAGGAAGAGCTGGGGGACTCTGGAAAAATAACTTCATTTGTGGTTTTAATAGTAGCATTTAAGACAGTATGTGCAGGTCTAGAATTGGTATTTTATAACTTTAGTTGTTTCCTGGGTGTAGGAGTTGCCTCTTATTGTCTGGCACCTGATCCAGGGTGTGCAGTTATTGTCATGGTCAAAATTTTCCTTCAAAGGAGGTGACTGTATGTGCTCTCAGGATTAATTGGTTTGTACTTGCAAAGTATGCTCCTAATTTTTTTTTTAGTATGCTCCTAATTAAACTGTTGTCTGTGTCTGGAAATGCTTATCCTGGAGAAATAATTTTTAGATGTCTAAGCATCAAAATACAGAAAATAAAATAGCTTATTGAACATGAAAATCAAAGCAAACAAAAAACCAATAAGAAAAAAAATAGCAAAACTAAAACAAAGCAATATAAATTATCCCAATTCCCCCCCCCCACATACACACTGAAAAGGAAATAACAATATAATGTTAATAATAATATGTTATATTATTATAAATGATAAAATAAAAACATTGGTGGCAGTGCATGCCTCTAATTTCAGTACTCAGGAGGCAGAGGCAGGAGGATATCTGAGTTGGAGGCCAGCCTGTTCGACAAGAGCTAGTTCCAGGACAGATAGGACTGTTACACAGAGAAACCCTTTCTCAAAAAGAAAGAAAGAAAGAAAGAAAGAAAGAAAGAAAGAAAGAAAGAAAGAAAGAAAGGAAGAAAGAAAAAAAGAAAGAAAGAAAGAAAGAAAGGAAAAAAGAAAGAAAGAAAAGTAAAAAAGATAAGAAAAGAAAAGTAAAAAAAAGATAAGAAAAGAAAAAGAAAGGAAAGTACAGAGCCATTTGTGTTTTGCCTTGGATTATGATGCAGATTCTATATTTTGCTTTACTTTTGTTTAGAGGGAGAGAAATCATGGAACTGGATGTGGAGAAAGGTGGATAGGATCTGAGAGCAATTGGGGGAGTGGGAAATAATATGATCAAAACACATTGATTAAAATTTTTTAAATAGAAACTATTGCTATAAAAATCAGCAATCAAAGCATCAAAATGTTTTATGAAAAGGGAAGCTAGTTCATTCCTGCCTTAGGCAGCATGCACACATTGGAAAGATAACACTTCCGAGAGATGGATTTGAGAAGATTTTGCTGTCCGTGATCTAAAACACATTGTCTTAAATTTCATGTTTCTTTGTATTAGTGAGTCATATTTTAGCAAATATTTGTTGTTACTGTTTGAGGAATAAGCTTTTTGAAAAAAAAATCCCCTAAACATTTTCTGATTTTTTAAAAAGATTACTTTATGCTTAGTTGGGCACTCAGGACTCCACTTGTCATTTTCCTTGTTTATGCCCTCTAAGCTAGTCAGAAATAGCCACCTGACTTATAATCTTTACAATCAGGACTGTTGTCATAGCTACCAGTGCTTCAGCCACTTGACCTCCACCCATACAACAACACCCATCTCAAGCTGCTGGTAGGGATAATTTGAGTTACTATGCTGCTGCACACCGCAGAATTACCCGTGGTACCTACCCCTCAGGAAAAAGGCTGTTTCATCTCTCACAAATAAATAAGTAGCTCAAAAAAGGAACTTATTTTGATGATTCTAAACCCTGAGAGGTGAGAAACCTTGCTTCCCATTGCGTTTCAAAAGTCAGTAACTGTACTAGTCAACGCCTCGACTGGAAAAAAAAAGTCTCTCACAGAGAGGAAAGTTTAATACATTGATTTTTGCACAGATGTGGGCAGGATGGAGTGAACGAATGAAGGGATACTTCAGTCTTTAAAAGCAGCAAAAGTGTGTCACCTTCTAACACTCCAGCCCAAAATGGTGAGAGGAAAAGCTAATCTCCAAGCCATGATGGGCGTGGGTGTGGAAAGGGCTCAGAGAAGGACAGCTGTCCACTAGAGGTCTGCAGCATTTGGCATTGACTCCTCAGGAAGAAAGTCCACACATTTTTCAGATGGCTAAGGATGGCCCTTTAAGCTCTGCTTACAGCCTTCAACTGTTTTTCTAGTCTAAATTTGCTGACTTCTGCCTTCCAACAAAAACAGCAAGGCCAGGCCTGTCAAAGCAATATCCCAATGTCTACTACCAATTTCTGTTTTAGTTGCTTTTCTTTTTCTGTGATAAGATATCACAACCAAGGCAATTTATAAACAAAGGCACTTAATTTGGTTTAAGACTTCAGAGTTATCATCCATAATGGCTGACGGAAAACATGGGGACAGGAACAGATGTGAGCTCATTTCTTGATCTGC
The DNA here is from genome assembly GCF_000317375.1 of Microtus ochrogaster. Lineage (NCBI taxonomy): Eukaryota > Metazoa > Chordata > Mammalia > Rodentia > Cricetidae > Microtus > Microtus ochrogaster. The sequence goes on from NC_022032.1 coordinate 12,771,395, forward strand.
AAGATTTCTACTACTATAGCTCTTGGTAAATTGACTTTTCTCCAATGGAAGAACATGCCTCCAAGAATATTTGAGAAGCACAAATTCTTCCTGAAGGATTAAGAAAAATGTCACACAGTTGAATGGGTAGGGCAAGTATAGATAAATTAAGTTAGTTAGTTGGGAGAAAGGGTGAATATAATCAAGACATATAATATGAACTAGCAGAAAACCCAAAAAAAACCAATAGATTTAAGCAATAAAACATAATATATATTTTGTGTTTAATAATGATGATTTTTGATACATATCATTAAAACTCAAAAGACATCTATTCATTTGATTGCCAATAAAGTTTGCATTTTTTTGTTGATTACATTCTGAGTTAGGTATGACTGATGAAGAACAAAGATGTTTATTATCTTGAACAAAAATAGAATTAGAAGAGCCACTGAGGTTTAAATTCTGTATTCTTCATTATGATCACACAGTGAATATAATAATAACAACAACAACAATAATAATAATAATATATGACCAATAGTATTCTGATGTTTATGAATGTGTTTAAATAATTTAGTATAATGGTATTAATACAAGAATACAGGAGTTTACTTTGGGGGCAATTCATAAATGAAGATTTTATGTAATAACTTGAATATTTGAATTTAAACAGAAAATTTCTATGACTTAGCAGCTACTTTTAATATTTTAATCTGTAAAGAACTCCTGGAATAAAAAGAATAGTTTTAATAGTTTTTTTCTCTTAAATTCCTCTGAATTTTAGAACAACTTTCTTCTGATAGTCAAGATGGGTTTTTTGAAAAGTGAATGAGAGTTCAGCATTATTTAATAAAATAGAGTTAAATTCCCAGTTGAAACTCTGTAGAGAGTAAACACAAATGCCGGAACAGAATAAAACTCAGCAAGCTGCCTGGGGCCCTTTGAAATAGAGCAACGCTTGATTTCAGATAATGGCATCAGTGCAATGTGAACCTACACATCAGGCCTAGAGCTGGCTCCCCATAGGAAGTGACTCTTTGCACTTCACCTTCACTTAGACAGACTTTAAAACAACCTGTCAACATGCTAAAGTAGTTTGATCACTGCTTTTAAAAACAGACATTTTTTTTTGGTCCAACCTCAAAAGTTTCCAAATCTGATAAGAAAATTAACTAAATTAAAACTGGAACACCCAAATTTTATTGTGAACATTTTTCTCTACTTAATTAGGAGAAACCCAAGTTATGACTGTCTTTCTAATTGGACACACATGGACCCAATTTTAATATTGACCAGGAACATTGGTTGAATATCCATGGTGTGGTTTAACTAACTTTTCTGTTATTTCACATATTAATGACCACCATCACAGTAGTAGAAATTAAATATTATTAGTCTTCCTAATTTTTCTGAGAGAGGTATCCCAGCGTGCATTTGAGCTGCATGATTTGTTTACTAGCTCTACTCTCTTACTCTCTTTTTGCTTTCTCTTTTTCAGGTTACTCAGACTTGTTCCTCTACAATGTGCCAATTTTCACGTTTTGCTTTATGGTTGGATTCGGGGATAATCCACATGTACACATCCTCTTTCAAAGTGCAACGGAAACCCTTTGCTTGTATTACCCTATGGGTTACAGGAGAGCCATAATACACATGATTTTTTTTCTTTTTCGAGACAGGGTTGAGACAGGGTTTCTCTGCGGTTTTTGGAGCCTGTCCTGGAACTAGCTCTTGTAGACCAGGCTGGTCTCGAACTCATAGAGATCCGCCTGCAATCCAACAGATGTATTTTTCTGCTTTGTCTCTCGGAAGGACCTATATTTTTTATGAAGACACAGAAATTGTAGAGACTTCTGCACAATCATCTTTATTGTAGCAATCTTCTCAATAGCCAGTTACAAGACAAGTCTCGGTACCTGGCAGTGGACTGCTGAATGGAGAAAATGTGGTACATTCACATGCTGAAGCTTTATTCGACCTGAAAGAACAAAATTATGGTTTTTATAAGAAAACTAATTAGTGTCCTTGGTAACTCCCCATTATTGTGATAAAACACCATGACCGAAACCAACATGAGGCATAAGTGGGCTTATTTGGCATACCTTTCTATACTATGGTCTATCACTGTGGGAAGCCGAGGTAGAACTCAAAACAGGACCTGGAGGGGGGAACTGGAGCAGAAATTAATTATGGAGGAATGCTGTTTTCTAGCTTACTCCCTATGGCTTGGTCAGCTTGCTTTCCTATAACATCTGAGACTACGTGTCCAGGGGTGGCAATTCCCCATCAGTGGGAAGGGGTCTCCTATATCATTCTCTAACCAAGAAAATGCCAGATAGATTTGACCACAGGCAATCTGTTGGAAACATTTTCTCATTTGAAATTCCTTTTCAGTGGTAAATCTAGCTTGTTTCAAGTTGATAAAAACTAACTAGTACCACTGAGTTCATCACAATAAGAGAAATAATCCAGAGTAATAAAGATAGATAATGTTGTTTCCTCTCTCATATGTAGAATGCACATTTATAAAAAAATAAAATATGAAATTTGAGCCAGGAATATTTGGGAGAAAGGAAGGAGAATAATTAGAGGAGAAAGGGAATGGGGATGAAGAATATTAAAGTACAATATGTATATATGTATAAAAACATCATAATAAAATTCAGTAATGTAAGCTAACAAGGTGCCTAAACCTATGACAGTGTTGAAATGAGAAAACCATTTTGTTAAAAAATTTTCTGTGGTGGGAGGGTGCATAAAAGGTAATTGGTGTTGACAATGTAAAACCCTACAGAAGGCTCCATGGCTTCATAGTGCAATGGCACAGAAATTCACTCAGGTAGAGTTTGGGATAAGAGGTAGAGCCACTTGCTTAATCTGGTTGTGTGATGCTTCTATTTGTGTAAAGTGATAAAAATATCTGTATTGGAGACACAGAATGCAACATATATTTATAACTAAATAATTTTCTGAAATTTGTCATAGAATCTTGAACCTACTTGGCATCCCTGTTGTTAGACTGTCGGTAGACTCTCTAAGTGCCACTTTAACATCAAGCAGCCTTGTAGTTTAATGTGATCAAACACACACACACACACATACACACACACACACACACATTTTCCAGTAGTGAAAGTGAGAATGAAGTAGAATTAATTAATATTTATTTTAATTTAATTAACCAATTATCTATTTTGCTGTCAAAATGTGAAGACAGAAAGCATAAGCATTTCAATAACATTATGATATTTATATACTATTTGAGTACCTCATGTAGTTTTTGGAGGTTATGATATAGAAATTTCATATGTCATTGATACTGTACAAATAATTTAAATCCTCTAATTTGATTAAGATTTTAAATGAGTCAAAGTAAAGTTGGTTTAGACTAACAACCTTGTCAATTGTGTTTATAAGCTTGACAGAAGTGCTTGGTTCAGGGCCTGAGAGATGGCTCAATATTCAAAGCTGCTGTCTCCAAGCCTGATGACCTTTATTCCCAGAATTCACATGAAGCAAAGTTAGAACCAAGTTTTACAAGTTGTCCTGTGACCTACACCCCCACACACACAAAACACACACATATGCACTTGTGCGCGTGCACGCGCACACACACACAGAGAGAGAGAGAGAGAGAGAGAGAGAGAGAAGAATTAAAACAAGTAGAAAAAGTAGGCTCTTATTTTGATTGTATCCTGTTAGACATGAGAGAATTTTCCAAAATGTGTCATATTCTTGTCACTCAGACAGACAGCCTGCAGTATATCAGTTTGTTTTTACAACACAAACATGAGGTGTTTTTAAGTATTGCATACATGTTTATTAAAAAAAAAGAGCTTTTGTTTGTCTTTTAAAGTCTCAAACAAAATTGTAGCTAAAAAAAGTATCCTCTAAATTCCTCATGCTCCTGCTAGGGGAAGATGTGCACAGTAGCAATTAGGACGGTTAATCAGCTGGATTTGTCATCTAAAGGGGAAAAATCATTAACAAGACACTGGGTGGCCAATGACAGCTTAAATACTTACAAATCACCAAGTTGTCAGCTTCTTTGTTTAAAAGGGATCGGTTAAAGCTGCTTGGATTTAAAGTTTTGATTTATGTCACTTTGCCCACAACATAGACGTTTGAAGCTTTGTCATGCAGGAAACTTTGACAAAAGCCAAACTGTCTAAAATGCACTACTCTGAGGTCTCATGCAACCTCAGCAGACACTTACAGATTCTTCCACAGCCCCTGGGCAGGGCTATGCAGCCTCAATTCTCCCATGTCTCTGTCATACAGTATGAGGAGCTATAGCGACTCCCCTCAAGAATGTTATGTTCCACCACTGACCTTGTGAAACCAAAGCCTTCATGTGGGAAATGTAGAAAATGATACAAATGAAGTACAACACAAACCAAGACAAAATCACCAGGTAACCACACCCATAGCTAAGGGAATGATTTCAATCTTATCAGAAAAGGTTATTATCCACCTTTCAAATGGTCTTATTTTCGATTCTTTCCTTTTTCTTTTTCACTGTTCTATTTGTTTTTTGTTTCATACATGTGTATCGTGTATTTAGGTTATAGTAACTTTCAACCCGTTCTTCATGTCATTCTCTCTGTAAATACTCCTTTTCTCTTTCCCACAATTTCTTTCCTCTCATTCACGTCTTATATTGTTTTGAGGCCCACTGAATTTAACAATGGCTTTCTGTTTGGTTTTGGAACTATTTATTCATAGGTGAATGATGGGTTCACTTGATTGGTACACAACTGAAAACAATGACTGTCCCTCCACCAGAACCGTCAATAGCCAGCAGATTAGCAAAGAGGATCTCATGAGTCTTAGGAGATAATTGACCATTGACGAGCACAGATTTCTTCAAGCTTATTGCAGGCCAGGCATTGTAGCTGTGTGTACCGTGTTATCTAAGCTAGACAGCACTTCACAGCTCTTCTGCTTCTCTTCTAGATCCTATACAATTTCTGTGCCTTCTTCCATGATGTTTCCCAACTCTTACACAGTCTATTTTAAATGTATGGTTTTTGGTTGAGCACTGAGCTATCATTTATTCTCAGTAATTTGAGTGGCCCTGCGTCTCTGTACCCAGTATCTTCCTTTGCAAAGAGGCTTCTCTGATTAAAGCTGGGGACAGCATCTGTCTCTGGATATACATAAATGTTTCAAAAGCATTTTGGCACCATGATATTTAGCTATATAGCAGAAGTAAATTTGCCACTGGAGCCTAAGACCTCCTCAGGCAAGAGTTTTTGATAATGATAAGAGGACCAGGCATAACTTTCTTTTTGTTGCGTTGAGCTCAAAACTCATCAGAGAATGATGGATACCCCCATATCAGTCTTGCTAGTCTTGCAGTGGTGGGTACCTTTTGCCTGCTTAGTTGATATTGTGTTTATGGAGTTCATAGCTGCCTACGATTGCTTATGTCTGTCCTTCAGCTGCTTGTGTAGCTTTCCAGTGCTGTGAAAGCTAGTCAGAGGAAGAAAGAAGCAGCTGGGCTATAGCTTTTTTTTTTCTTGATACCTTCTAACCAACGTGTATAATGTCTTTAGCAATAGGATCTTATTAACTAGTTCTAATAGGCAACCAAGAAGAATGGTAAGAACCTATATTGTTTTATGGCCCTAGGGACTCCTTGTCAAAAAACACTCAATGAGGTATCTCACATTTGGCAAAAAAATTCACAACACGGTACCTCACATTTGGCACTGAGGTATTTGTTTAATACCTACTGAAGCAGCAATATCCAATCCTCGAGGACCTCACTTTTAACTCTCTCTCATATATATGACTTGCACATTCAGAGGTTTAGTCCATTACCATCATGGTGGGAAGCATGGAAGAGCACTGTCTGACGTGGTGCTGAAGAAGGAGCTGAGAGCTCTAAAACCAGATCCATAAGCATCATGAACAGAGAGACAGTGGACCTGATTTGAGCATTTGAAATCTCAAAGCCCATTCCCAGTAACACACTTCTTCCAACAAGGCTACACTAATTCCAACAAGACCAGATCTTCTAATAGTGCCACTCACTACCAGACTGTGGGGGGCATTTTCTTTCAAACCACTCCAGATTTTAGCAGAACCTTTGTTTTGACATTTTCTCCCCTCATATCCCCCCATCCTCACTTTCAGCCCTGTGTAAACTTTCTATACCTAGCATCTCCTTCTCTGTTTTCATAATACATATGTTCTGTGATACCTCTTCCATTAAATCACCCCCCCACATGAATGGCTTTTTTTATTTCTTAGCTTCTACATATACTCCAAGTTAATCATACAACAGTGAATATTTGAAGCTAGAATCCACATCTAAGAAAAAACACGTGGGGTTTCTCATTCTGGGTCTGAGTTACCTCACTCAGTATGATTTATTCTATGTCCACCAATTTACCTGCATACTTCATAATTTAATTTTTCTTCACAATGAAACATAATCCCATATGTATCACATTTTCATTTTCCATTATATTAAGTTCCATTGCTGAACTGTGCTGATGAGTTTTAACTGTCAACTTGACACAACTTAGAATCACCTGGGGAGAGAGTCTTAATTAATAATGAGGAACTCTCTAGACCAGACTGACCTATGCGCATGTCTGTGGAGAACTGTCTTGATTGCTAATTGATATATGAAGACACAGATTTCTGTGAGTGGCACCAATGTCTAGGCTGGGCCTTGAGCTGTTCATGCTAGTAATGAAGTAGGAGGCAGAGTGGGTGTGTTAGCCTCTCTCTGATCATGACTATAGATGACATATGACCATGGCTTCTCTCTGATCTCTGTGATGGCATATGACCACTGCATCCAGCTGCCACCACTGAAACTTCTCTGCCGTAACAAACCAGAACCTAAAATTATAAACCAAATAAAAACCCTTCTTCCCTGAAATTTATTTTTAATGGGATACTTTATCATAGCAACAGAAATGAAGCTAGAATATAAGCTATCATGATCAGAGCAGCAATGAATGGGGTTGAATATGTCTGTAGTGGGACATAGAAACCTTTGGGCATGTATCCATTGAGACTAGACTCCACAACTCTGCATTTTGATTGCTTGCAAACAACTAATAGATTGGATAACATTCCATGCTAATGGATTGGAATAATTAATGTTGTGAAAATGGTCAGTCTAGTTAAAGCAAGGTGCAAATTTGACACACTCCTAATCAAAATTTTAGGGCCATTCTTCACAGACATTGAAAAAAGATGCCTTAAAATTTATGTAGAAAGAGAGGAAGGGGGAAAGACTGTCATCCAACTTTAAATATATTTTAAAAGATAAGATAGTATTTAAAAAATAATTATGTGGAAACACAGCAGATCACAATCAAAACAATCCTGAATAGAAAGAATATGTAGGTGGCATTACATACCTGATTTCAAGTATATAAAGAACTGTATTGATAAAATCTGTATGGCACTAGCATAGAAACAGACATGTCAATGGAATAGATTAGAGGACCCAATAATAGGTCCACAAAATGACAGCTACCTTATTTTTGATTAATACTGGAAATACACACTGAAGACAAGACAGTATCTTCAACAAAACATGCTATGCAAATGATATCAACTCGCAGAAGACATTTATTTTTCATATGCTTTCTCTAATGTGAAGTGTACTCTTGGTTGTCACCAGTACTACATCCGAAACTTACTGAAATCCAGGAATGGAAGACACATATATGAGGGATTGTTGCTTAATTGAAGTTAGTTTCACTTCTAATCTGGATCTTTGAGATAGGAAGACATATACCTTTAATCTGGACTTTGTTGCAGAAACACATGTACCTTAAATTCAAGTAACACCTTTTGCTGGAAGCCTATATAAGAACATAGAAGAAAGAACATTTTGCTCTTTGCCTTGCTAGCAAGTTCATTCCTTCACTGGCTGTGGAGACTACAAATACTTCTGAATTCCAGGGTCTAGTGAAGATCATATAACACATTCAGCCTTGTGGACTGAACAACTACTAGATTCATGAACATGTGCACAGCCAGCCATTGTTGGATTAGCTGGACCTCAGTGTGTAAGTCATTCTAACAAATCCCATTCATATTACGTCTATATATAATATATTATAAATATTCATCCTATAAATTCTGTTACTCTAGAGAACCTGACTAAATAACAAGCTCTATGATTGATGGGCCACAGAACAGTGGTCTTACAGTCATAGCTTTTGTGCAGTCTTCTCTCTCTCTCTCT
>NC_022032.1:12779707-12789851 GCF_000317375.1 Microtus ochrogaster
GCTTATAGGCGGTAACAGCTTCAAGCTATGCCTAGTCATTGCGGTCTCACTGTTTGATGACTTTTAACTTTTCCCCATCTTTATTTTATTATGTTAATTGAGAGATGAGCTTTAGTTCTTGACAAGGTCCAACTGACAGATTAACTTGTCATTGGGAAATTCTGGGCAGCAGTAAGTTAATCACTGCTATTAAATCAGTTCAATTGGTAACCATCACATATTTGGCTCCAGAACTTTGGCTCATTTGATTCTAGAGACAGACTATTTTGGATAGAGAATGGGTGATCAGAGCATGGAGGCAGAAAGAAGGGGTTTTTCTGTGTGTTCCTGAAAATGATGTCATGCTCAATCGTAATCTAGGCAAGCTTGTAAGGTGGACAAAGGAAAATGGTAGCGGTCCCCATTTATGTGCTCACTGGGGAGTTGACTTTATGTGAGAAAAGAGTATATGGGAACATTCTGATAATATTTGGTTGTCAGCCACATGAGACTGTTTGATGCAAGTGTTGTCATGGTTTCCTACTCCTGCCAGACCTGTATCTTTATAGGAGAATTAATAAATCATACTGCACAAACTTCCTGTGAAAATAAAATGCAACAACGTAAGCCAAACTTTCAGGACAGGTTACGTCCTCAAATGAGTGGAGCATTAAGTGGAAGCCATTGTTCTTCTACTTGACCTCCACAGACACATTCATGGTTTAATTTATTGCATGTCCAGTCTAGGCCAATAGTGAGATATCTAGGAATACACGCCCTACGAATGTAGGTCGTAGCAATAGTCAAATTCCCTTATTTGGCGTTGCAGCTAGTCTCTTAGATTAAATTCATTCATGAAAGCTCTCTAATCATGGAGTTGGTGCCATGGGGAGCTTGGAGTATAACTACATGAAGTCATGTGGTTTGTTTTCTGATTAGACCTCAAGTTTACTTTCAACTTCCTTGGATGTTTCCTCATTAGAGTCTTTCATATGATTAATTTTAGTTTTCTTTCCTGTTTACCTCCTGAGATAGTGTCATAATTCAAATTAAACCTTACAGTAGCAGGTTTAATTGAAATTTCAGTAGGTAATAGTGCAAAATACTGCTGTTGAAAAAAATCAAACATCTCATTTTTTCTACACCCATAAATCTTCATTTTTATCGCTATTTCTAGCTAAGACATATGCAATAAAATTTTGTTTAAAGTTCATGTAAAGCAATTTCAACCATACATGTTAAATTCTTGTTTTTCCAGAATGGCCTAACCTTCTGAGGTGGGTCAGCAGTTGCTAGATGTGTTGTATGCTAATGTTTGAACCTTTGATCCAGGAGGATTGCATTCCCAGTTTCCTGGTATTTAATTAGCAACATTGTAGGCAAAGCAGGGTAGATAAAAATTGGTTCCTTTAGAACTCTTCCATAGAAATATATTAGGTAATCAGAGAGTTGACCCCTGAAAGACTTGTAGCATGTTGCTTTAGATTACTGCGTGAAGTCTGACTGCACAACATTTTACTTGAAAATGGACCATATCTGTGATGGGGTCTATAATACGATAATAGAGCCAAAAAATTCTAGCATCTGGTAATGTCACAACATAATGTCCTAACAACATAGAACAATATACTATACATGTCTGTGGTAGTTCCAGATGTTTAAAGCCTAATAGCACACACAACTTTGTATAGTGCACAGCATTTATAATGATACAGAGCAACACTAAGGATTTTGTATACACTATGAGTGTGATCAACCACTGAGCTGCATCACTGCCTTTTGGTGATTGCTTTAGAGTCTATTTCTTCACCTTAACATTGTTTACTGTGAAGTGTCTGCAAGAGTTTGCAAGTGGGTCTTCTTACTGAGGCAGTAGCCATGCAGGTTTCATGTTTGCCAAACCACTCAATTGCATCATGTTCTCATGGGTTTTGACTTACTCTCTCACAGATGATGTCTGCCATGCATTGTATAGATCTGTGCCTGACTCTATACATTAACAACTAAATAATTTGAATCCATTCCCCTTTATTGTTGGTGTTCTTATTCATGTTCTTCCTGGGAAATGAGTTACAGGGGAAATGTACAGCTACAATGTATAATTACATAAAATCAGTTTAGACTTTGCCCTTCTAAATAGATAAAGCATTGTTCCCAGGGAAAAGAAAAACAAAAACAACAACAACAACAAAAAAAAAGAACCCAAAACTTCAAAGCAGTTTCTTGCCTCAGGCCCAGAACCAGCCCCATTTAAAAACATATCCATTGGCAAGTAAAAATGAAAAACACACTATTTTACTTGGAGTCTCATCTTTTGTTTTATGAACATTTAACCAATACTCATATGTGAGTAAATCTGTAGTGTTTTCCAAAGAGGGCTGTAGGAGCCCATAAAAGTGCATCTGTTCCACTTTGATTAAAGGTCAGAGAGTTTAGACCTATTCTTGTTCCTTCAAGGTTATATAACAGGATATTTGACCTAGGCAATATAGTCTGTTCTAGGGTGTGGTTACTTGATGTTTGGAGATGTGAGGGGGAAATTACTTTGTTCTTTGTATTCTAGTAAGGAAGTCTTTTGCTTTCCCCACTCTTTGTGATTTGAGTATGTAAGAACTTGGAGGAATAAACCTAGGTTAAATCACAGCACTCACTGGATGACCTCCTGATTCTCTCTGTTGTTCCGTGTCTATTTCTTTCTTAATCCTCACCCTTCCCTCCGAGTATGGAGGAGTAAATTGGGCAGGATCTTGAGAGAGGATTTATTACTCATAGTTTTTCAATGCTTCGTCCCACATTTGACAAGGAAGCAACTGTGTTACTTCTGTCTCATGCATAGATGACCATTTATACATCTTTACTTGGTGATGTGTAAGGAAATGTCACAGACTGTTACTTAATGCTAATTATTTTATTATGGAAGTTATGCTCAACTATTCCTTTAGAGTAAAAACTGCAGGTAAAATAGTATCAGTTGGGATGGAAGAAATTTTACTGGTGGCTTTCTCAAGGGCAAGAATGTGTAATGACGAAGGGACAATTGTGGAGGAAACCACTTTCATAGAGTGAGAACGGACAGTGCCTAGAGAAACCATTGCTAAGGAAGTGGTAAGAGTGACCAGAAGGTGAGTATTCGTTGCAGAAGAACACATTCTCATGCAGTGAGATTGACCAATTGAGAAACAGATCACTTTACTAACCTACCTGTTTAGATAAATCATGCTATTTTTAAAATTCTCTAACACACAACTTTCTTTAAGGGTACTTTTCCTGATCCGATGATAGACAGGGCCATTTGGATTTACTTTCAAGGGAGAGAGAAAAACCTATGCCTTTGTGCATTGCTCCATGCTATCAGTATTAACTGAGTCACAAGAAGTAGGGGTCAAAACTGTATGAGAGTGTTCCAATCTCACTGACCTACAGTAGTAGTAAGAGATCATCTATAGAATCAGAACACTTGACTTTAAATTCATTCACTGAGATTGTTTAGTTGGAGTAAGAAGATTTATTACTAAGTATTTTTTGACATATACTGTAAATCTTGTAAAGATTTCCTAAATGTTGTTTTATGGAGAAGAAAACAAAAGTGATTACAACCAAGTTTCCTCTAGTGACAAAGATATATCCCCAGGGAATGCTATAGCCTTACGTTCTACTCATATTTTTGTTGTTTACTCTTCGTGTATTTGTTGAATATTTTGTGTGTGTCTGGCATTGAGTGGAACACAGGGAGATACAAAAAGAATTAAGACTGGTTGGTAGGATTCATGGTAGCCATTGAGTGGTTTTAAAATTCTCTGGGAAAAGAAAAAAACAAGAACCCTCTATTACAGAATCTTATCGGTGCCCAGGTGGCCCAACTACTATATTTCAGTGTGAAACATGAGGAAACTTCCTAAGGCTTTATAAAAAGTGCATTATCTTACCTTCTGAATTTAAAAGTAAGTTCACTTCAGTTGTCAACTTTAATATTAAAAGAGAGCACTTTGCTTATCAGAACCAAAGAAATCATATCACTCTTAAATAAATAACTGTCCATCACAGCTATCTTCTCTTCAATCTGATTAAATTCTATTCTCTGAGGATCAACGGATTCTAATATTCCCTTTAAAAAGTCAGAGATTTTATCCTACAGCACGGATGAAATCAAATCCTTTAAGTAACTCGTGCTGAAACATTCCACAAAACATACATCTTGTGTACCGTATTTCTGGATATTGGAAATACAAAGAGAGTTAAAACTTTATGTGCATGAGTAAAAGCATATTGGAAATTGATGATTTGAAATTTTCTTTTCTCTAAAACTGACTAATGCATAAGGCCATGCTTTTAAACTAGTTACTAAAATTTTAATTTATTGCCTATAAATGTCATTTTAGTGGACTTGAAAATAAATGTTAAAACATATTCACTTACAATTCTTGTAGAAAAAGCTTTGTAGTTTACTTTGAGGAAAAATAGGTATCTCAAAGAGTCATATATTTAATTAATGATTTTTTTTATAAAAATAACCAGTCTTTAGGAGAGTTCTAATACCATCAGGAAGCTGAAGGAACCTAGAGAATTTTTAGTACAGCTGTTACAGGAACAAATATCCAAATCAAGTTTTCAAACTTAAATTTAAATGAATGGGCTAACATGTCTCTTTTATCATTATCTCAAGCCCAGAGTTCAGATGAGATAAATCTCAACAAGCACACAACAGTCCTCATCACCCATTTTTGAAATCTATGGAGTAGCTCAACCCCCCTAGCCCCCAAACTCGTTGTGTTTGTGCAGGCATTCTTTCATCTGCTGGCTTCATCACTGACCTTACCGCCCTGCCCCCTGTATGAGTCCCAACGTTGGAATCACACAGTATACAGCTGTGTATAATTGATTTCCTTTAGTGATATTTACTCCATGGCTTTTCCTGGTTTGAGAGCTCATCACTCCCCAGCACTGCACAATGTTTAATTGTCTGGATGTAGTACAGTTTATCCTTTAACAGAGCAAGGACCATGTGAGAGGCTCAAAGTCTTCTTAATCACTAAGAAAGTTGTAACTAAAAGCTTTCAAATTTCCTGTGGAGACAAGAATTTTTTCTAGCATAAAAAAAACCCAAATAGAACAAATACTGGAATACATGATGAGGAACATACAATTATAGAAGACACTGACATTTTCTGTCATCAAATTAGGTAAATGTAACGTCTTATTATTCCACCTGTAATGAATGGGAACTTCTCCACGCCACATTGTAATGACAGCTGGGTTCCATCAGTGTTTCTGACCCTGTGCATTTCAGTAAGAGTATAGAAGCCTAGCACTATAGCACTCACTTGTAGTTTCCCAGTGGCATATGCTGAGGGACACAGTTTCCACAAGCATACCCTCCATTCAACAGTTACCATACACAAATCCTCCACTCAACATTTTACATATGCAAACTCTGGAAGTGGAGACTGTTTATTTTCAGCTGTTGAGACCTGAAACTATATTAATTACAACACTGCTTAGCCAATAGCTTAGACTTATTACTTAAAGTAACCCATAATTCTTGTCTGTGTTAGCCATGTGGCTTGGTATCTTTTATCAGTGAGGCATTCTCATCAAACTGAGCTTGTCCTCTTACTAAAATTCTCCTATTTTGGTTGCCCTGCCTGTACTTCCTGCCTGGCTACTGGTCAATCAGTGTTTTATTAAAGCAATATGAGTGACAAATTTTTACAGGGTACAAGACCACTGTCCCACAGCAAAACCCTCCATTCAACATTTTCGTATGCAAACCCTCCATTCAAGATTTTCCATATACAAACACTCCATTCAACATTTCCATATGCAAACCCTCCATTCAAGATTTTTTTCATATGTAAATTCTCCATTCAGCATTTCCATATGCAAACGCTCCATTCAACATTTTCATATGCAAACCCTCCACTCAAGATTTTTCATATGCATACATTGCATTCACATACTCTTTCTGGTAATATGTCAACTGTTCCCAGTAACAGCATTTGATACACGAGTTCTGGATTGGCCCAACAGCTGTGGCTACTTGATTTTTAATCACTATTATTTAATGTTTTGTGCTGGAGAGATGGCTTAGTGGTTAAGAGCACTGTCTGCTCTTCCTAAAGGTCCTGAGTTCAATTTCCAGCAACAATATGGTGGCTCACAACCATCTGTAATGAGATCTGGTGTCCTCTTGAGGAAGATACCTGGTCAGTAAGCACTTATTAACTTAGACCATAAAACTCAATATGGACAGCCGGGCGGTGGTGGCGCACGCCTTTAATCCCAGCACTCGGGAGGCAGAGGCAGGTGGATCTCTGTGAGTTCAAGACCAGCCTGGTCTACAGAGCTAGTTCCAGGGCAGGCTCCAAAGCCACAGAGAAACCCTGTCTCGAAAAAACAAAAAAACAAACAAAAAAAAAAACTCAATATGGACAAGTTCAACAGAACTGTCAATTACAGGCTGTCCATGCATGTTTCAGCATTTCCAGGACATAGATTTCATTCATTCATTTCAAATATCATGTTTACTTTTTAAAATATTTTTTATTTTTATGTTTTTTATTTAATGTTTTAATTTTTTAATGTTTACTTTTCTTAGAATCCACTGCTCTTCTAACATCACTCACCTATCCTCGTATATGGTGTATTTTTCCTACTAAATCTCTTAGCATATTAATCATATTTAATTTAAATTCCCAACCTAGTAATTCCAACTTCCCTGCCATGTCTGAAACTCTATAGCTTTTGTGTCACAGTGTGCCCTGCAATTATCTGAAAATAAAATATGATTTAATGAGCACTATAATCGGCACTAGATGAGTTTCAGGAGATGCGATGGTAATGTCTAAGGAGAGAAGAGACATTCCCTAGTCCTATCATTATGTTTGAAGCTTATGTTCTTGAGCTCATTACAAGTGCTTCTTGGGGTTGTTTCCCTCCTTTGGGGGAACAGAATGTCTAGAGGTGGCCAGGTTTAGGCATCTCTCTTATCCAGCCAAGTTAGACTCATAAAGCTCTAGGAGGTTAGGCTATGGGAGATGGTTTCTTTGGAGACAACATTTACTAGAAAGGATGGAATACTCTGCTTTTTCCAAATGGTTGCTAGTTCCTACCTATTGGACGCACTGGAATTTTTCTGTGGTCTTCACTATATAAATTTGGTGGGGGCCTTGGTTGTAAAACTCACAAAAGCATTAGAAGGTTGCTGAACCATGTGCGTTCTGGGGGCTTTAGCTCTTAGATTCTGCACACTTGGGAGATAGCCATGTGTCAGTTGCAGTTTGGGCTTTCCTAATCTGAGTCTGGGTAGTGAGTTTCCGCTTCAGCAAGTATCGAGCCTCTGCATCTCTCTTTCTATTTGTCCAGTGTGTAGCAGAGTGCTTCTCTCGACAATTCTTGCTTTTCTGGTGCATTTAAGAGAAGTTTTTCTTCCTGTTATCTAGACAGAGTAATAACAGCTGAAAACCCTAGCATGATATACTAGAAGTCACAAGTAAGATTTTTGAAAAGTGTATGAGTACTTTGGCAAATGTTTGAACATGAGGCTCTAAATTATCCTGCCTTATTGAGCAGATGTTCAAATTAATTTATTCATTCTTTTACTGTTTCCCTATAAAGCAATGTGTTGTAACATACCATGAGGGGGCCTGCTAAATGTGTGTGTATATAAGCATGTTTATTATTTAATCACATTTCAAAAGGGTTTAAGTAAAAATCATTATTATTTAATTTGTTCCTCCTAGTGTATCTGATATGTACTTTTTTAAATTTTTTTTTTTACCACAGGCTAATTCTCCTCCAATAAGTGGAAAATTAATTTTATATTTGCCAATTTGCTAAGTGTGAAACAAGAATGTGTGACGAATCGTGTAAAACTCTAAAACTCTTGGAAATGAGGGTCATACACAGACTCCCCGATTGATGAAATGAAAGAGAAAGCAGACATTTAAGAGGACAACTCAACATGCAGTGAAGACTGTAAAAACAAAACAGAGTAGAGCTTCATGTAGGGTTACCAACTTAGAAGTAATTATGATGAACAATTCCTGTGAATAAGGCAGCTGTGCAGTGGGATAGTCATGAGAGAGTTTATGATTTCTGTCTATTAACTTGCCAATTGAAACAGTTTTCTTCCCTTTTCTAAATCATGAGTATTTACCACAATTTACTCAGTTACACAACAGTTACTCACAAAATTAATTGGCATTCAGTTGCAATTTCAGCAGTTCATCTTTGGCATAGTATGACAGAGTGGAGTTAATTAGCAACAATTAAAACAATTTTGTTTACCTTCAGTGCTGTGTTTATGTTGCAGCATATGTACACTGGTAGGGCTTTCCTGTCAACACCTCAGACGCAAATATGCGTGTCCCACCTCAAACTGACTAAAAATGAATACAGTACTTTGTGTGTGGGCAGACGTGAGCATGTGGATAAGAACTATTTGGATGTAAATGTGTTTGTAAAGAAACAAGTGTGAGAAATATCCTGGGTGGCAACCAGGTGGAAATATTCCAACTACCCACCCAGTCTAGGCAGGGTGAAAACCATGACCGCTGTGATTTAGTTGTGACTGCCTTGGAAAACTATACTTGATGGTATGGAGAAAATAGAAGTACAAACAAATCTCCAAATGTAGGGTAGGGGAGAAAAAGGTATCGTCTCATTAACTGTGGACAGGTTCTAGACTGGGATTCCTTGAGCAAAGGATAGGCTAACAGAAGAAAAGCATGCATATGCACTTGATGTGATTTTATATGTCATGGGACGCAGTTCAAGTGTCCTTTGGGCTACCTGAAATGATTTTGTATGCTATGGGATGTAGTCAGAGTTTTTTTGGTCTGCCATCTCACAAATTATGACAAGGAGAAGTCTAATTAACTGTCAACATTTGTGCTTAGTTTAGGCTTGTTCTCAGCTAGCTTTTATAATTTAAGTTAACCCCTTTATACTAATCTGTGTTCTACCAAGGTGTTACCTTTCTTTCTACTGCCCATCCAGCTTCCTCGTGTCTCATTGGGGACTCTGCCTTTCTTCTTCCCCAAGTCTGCTCTGTCCCTGGAAGTCCTGCCTAAGCTCTTCCTGCCTAGCTATTGGCTGTGCAGCTCTTTGTTAAACCAATTAGTGACACATCTTTATACAGTGTAAAGAAATATTCTGCAACAATGGGAGACTTCAGAGGCGATGACAAAGACAAATGTGACTTAATGAAAATACAATGTAACCTAATGGGAAGACACGTGTGACCTCATGGAAATACAATGTAACCTAATGGGAACACAATGTAACCTAATGGGAACACAATGTAACCTACTGGAAATACAATGTAACCCACTGGAAAGACAAATGTGACCTAATGGGAATAAGATGGGGTGGTAGATTTGATGAGTTTCTCTTTCCTGTGTTTCCTTTTCTTTATCCTTTGTTCCATTAACCTCTGATACAGGGAGAACACTCACATACGGGGGACGTCAGAGAATGCTTTGGTTGGCTGTCCTCTGTCTTAGTTAGGGTTTCTATTGCTGTGAAGAGACACCGTGACCACTGCAAATCTTCTAAAAGAAAACATTTAATTGCGGGGGCCTACATTTTCAGAGGTTTCGTCTTTTATCATCATGGCATGGCATGGTGGCGTGCAGGCAGACACGGTACCGGAGAAGTAGCACTTATAGACAACACCAAGTAAACTGAGATACTGGCTGGTATGTTGAGATCAGAAACCTCAAAGTCCAACTCCACAATGATGCACTTCCTCAAACAAGGCCACATCGACTCCAACAAGGCCACACCACCTAATATATCATTCCATTTAGGGATCATTTTCTTTCAAACCACCACAACATTAGAACAGAAGAGAGAGGTGAGAGGTTGCTCTCTGTCAATTCTTGAGTTTCTTCAATTTCATAAACCTCTCCCTTCCCCTTACTCCCTTAAGTATGAGAAAATAATATATTTAGGATGATTTTTTTTTTGAGACCCATCACTATAAAACTTCTGAATAAGTTGGCCGGTGGTGGCGCACACCTTTGATCTCAGCACTCAGGAGGCAGAGGCAGGTAGACCTCTGTGAGTGAGAGGCTAGCCTACTCTGCAAGAGCTAGTTGCAGGACAGGCTTGAGAAACCCTGTCTGAGAGAGAGGGAGAGGGAGAGGGAGAGGGAGAGGGAGAG
>NC_022032.1:12790048-12800132 GCF_000317375.1 Microtus ochrogaster
AGAAGAACACAGAAAGAGAAAAGAGGGTCGCTTTGAATTTGACTCAAACTATATGTTTTATATATCATGGACAATTAACTAAGAAATGACAAAATTACAAACCACGGAATTCTCACTCCTTAACAGAGCCAAAGAGATACAGCACGCTATGTAGACATTTGCAATACGATTTGAGAGCAGTAGTTAGGATTTATCACATGCGTAAATTGGGGGAAATGTGTGTCTATTCCTTTTGGATCATGGTCATGGAAAACACAAGAAAAAGTCTGGCTTGGTGAACGAGTGAGGTTGTTGTCGTTACTTAGGGAGCAAGGGCAAAGGTCACTTACAGGAGTATGAATGACCCAGAGACAACTGCAACAACAAAAAGGCCACTCAGCTCGATGATAATCAATAAAGTTGGACCCCTGGAGTTCCTTACACAATTCTTAGCCAGTTCGGCTACTCAGACGGGCTAAAGCAATTGTTTATCTTTTTGAACTTTTGAGGAAAGTCCTTACTGGCCTTATAACTTCTGAACATGGTAGGTTTTCTTTGCTCCTAGAGTTTTAGAGTCTTGGGCATTCCAGTTATGCCCTAGCCTCCTGAGCTTCTGTCTTACGTCTAGGAGATAATGTTTCAATGGAGAGGAAAAACATATTACCTAACACACACATTTCACCTTAAATTCATCTAGTCTCATCATGAGACAGACAACTGATTTTATTCAGAGAAAATAGGAAGCTTTCATATATGATTGCTAGATGACTTTAGAGCCTGGAGCAAGAGTCTTATTTTATCATAGAACCTGGAGGTAGAGGTGGCATTTCCTTCTGTTTTTATAGTGATAGAGACAGTTTCAGTCCTCATGAGAGTGGGTACAGCCTCCTATGTCATCAAGGTGATAGAGACATATCTAGCTGTAAAACCCATGTACATATTTAGAGCAAACAGAATCTACTTACTTTCAATTGTCTAAATGTCTTAAGAACTATGAACCAAGAGAATCATTTTCATATTTTGCACAGAAAAAATTAAGCCTCTTAGTTTTAATTTGTACTTATGCAAAATATGGTATAATTAAGTATACATTGAATGGATTAAAACAAAAAAATATGAATTTACATATATTTTCTCAATGCTCCTTTCTGTGTAGACTATTTCATAAGCTTAAACTCAGTCAATATAAACTTATATAACACATAAAGAAATAAAAAAGTTCAAGCAGTAGGCTCCAGTTAATTTGTTTTAGGAATTCAAGGGGTAGATCCAAATCACATCAGTGTTTGAGCTAAATATATGAAATTATTTGGTTCTAACCCTTAATACACAGACTCATCTCTTGGAGAAATTTTATACCAAGGTATTTGGAAAGGATTGCCGATGGAAAACTCCACACCTTTCCCAGTAGCCCTCTGTATATCACCAAAGGCTCCTTATATATTTTAATTGTTTTAGCAAAATGTCAGGAAGTAGGTGCCAAATGAAGCTATTGCAAAGTGTATTTCCCTGGAAAGATTATCTGTTAAATCCTGGTTCTGGGCAGCACATCTCAAATCCTCACACAGAGATAAGTTTCTATTTCTGGATTCAAGAAATGAGAAAGATGGAAAACTTGTCCTTCAGGTTTTGTTATTCTTAAATGGACCATGCCTTGAGTTCTTTAAAATTATTGCTAAAAGTATACATAGGAAAGAAGTTAGGTTTCATTAAAATATAGATAATGAAGTCTCAATTGCCTTCCATCAAATGAATGACTTATCGGATTCTTTGTACATAGCAATCTTTGTTAGGAAATTAACCCATAATACCAAAAACTACCACTTACAAATAATACAACAGTATCTTTACTGAGAACACTTGTTGTTATAGTTTGAATGGGTTGTCCAAAACTGATATTGAAATTTAATTACCACTGTGATGATGTGAGAGATTAAACCTTTGAGACTCATTAGTTTGGGGGGCTCTGACCTCATGACTGGACTAGTGCAATTATCTTATGCATAATGCATAACACATTCTGTTGAATTTTACCCTTTCTCTTCTTAGACTTGATTTATATATTTACATATGCTCTCTGTCTATGTGCAGGATGCCTTTCCCTTTCCAATACTTTAATAACAATGACCTCACTAGATGCAGCCCATTGACTTCAGGCTTGTGAGCTTGCAGAATAATAAAACAAATACATTTGTATTGCTTATAATTTAGCGTGCCTGTTAATAAAACAAGTGTGCTAAAATATTCACAATTTGGTTAGAAAATGCATGTGAAGGATTTCTGTAGCCAAAATAGGGTTAGCAAAGAATCACTTGCTTGGTAGTTTCAAGTAATTTACTCAAGAGATCTGTGCTGTGTCATTTACATGACTGAAGTAGCTATATGCTCCTATGACTGTGAAAGTTAGTAACTCTTTAAATTATAGTTAATGACAAAAGTTGGAGAATCAGAGAACTCCATGAAATGGAATATTCTTTTGAAAGGCCTTAGTACTTCTGTGAATACAGCTGAAAAATTCTAGCCTGGAACTTACTTACTGGAAAGTGTGGGGTAAATCACTATAGTGAAGGAGGTGTGCCAGTTTTTTTTTTTTCCAATCTAACACAAATGTAGACATATCTGGGAAGAAGTCATCTTAATTGAGAAAATACATCTGGAAGATTGACTTTTAGTGAAGTCTGTAGTTCATTTTCCTCACTGGTAGTTGATTAATAGTGGAAGGGTATAGTCCACTGTAGAAGGTACCACTACTGGGCAGATGATCCTGGGGTGTATAAGAAAGCCGGCTGAGCAAACCATGAGAGCAAGCCAATAGGCAGTATATCCATGGACTCTGTGCCAGTTTCTCCCTTAAATTGCTTCCCCCAAATCCCTCAGTGATGGAATATGACTTGAGAATGTTAAGAAGAAAGAAATCCTTTCCTCCCCAAGTTGTTTTTGGTTATGTGTTTTATCTCAGCAATTAAAAGTTAATCAAGTCAGGATGGAAGATAGAGAAAAGGATAACTAACCCTAGTAGTAAGGAGGCTGTTCATTTCCCAGCTGCCCAGACCCCCGAAATAACCACACAGAGACTATATTATTTAAATCACTGCTTGATCCATTAGCCCTAGATTCTTATTCGGTAACTCTTACATCGTAATTTAACCCATGTCCATTAGTCTGTGCATCACCACAGGGTTTTGGCCTACAAGCAAAGTTTAAGCACATCTGTCTTCAGCAGCAGCTCCATGGCTTCTCACCGACTCTGCCTTCTTCCTCCCGGCATTCAGTTTATTTTGCCCCCACCTAGCTCTATTCCCTGCACAGGACCCAGACAGTTTCTTTCTTAACCAATGGTATTCAAAGCACACAGAGGGAAATCCCACAGCATAGCCCTTTCTTGCTGAGAGTAAACAGCTGGGGCTTCTGTTTCATTCTCTGTTAAGGAAGAGAAATCATTCAGGAATGGGAGAAAAACCTGGAACCCGAAAAGAAGTAAGGAAACTAAATTAGCCTGAGATCATTTTTCCAGCTGAATTGTAGAGGGGTTAAATAATGGATGAACCAAAATCCAGCATGCCAGTACAGTGAAAAAATTGTAATAAACAAATCTCTTCCTCAGCCGCGGGCTCACCTCTTCTGAGCCTTGAGAGAACCTGAGAGTTAGAGTAGGTGTGTGTTGTAGAAAGAGAGGCACAAGCATGAAATTAAATTAAATTATTCCCTTTGCTCCTCTGGTTGCATCCTGTATTTTTAAGCTGTTTTGCCTGGGGCAGCTCAGGTAAATATCAGTGTGAATTTGTAAAGAACCAAACTATGCTTCTTAAACCTTTGTCTGTGGGTTTATATCTACCATGAATTTTGAAAATCAAGTTTTATTTTTAAACAAGAGCACATGAATGATAATCAAGGTTTCCCTCTGAGCTAAATTTTTGCTGTCTCCAGCATGTGCACAGATTTGGAAGGGTTCAGAATCTTTATATCTTCTACGTTGCAGCAAGCTAGATAGTGGAAGGATTCTTTAAGGCCCCGATGACAACTTTCTGTGTCCCCTTTATTGCAATAAATCTCAGAATAATTGCTTGGATTTGACCTGATGGAGGTGTATCCTTTATGTCTCTTTACTTGTGTTGTGGTTACACTTTAGCCTCAACCTGTTGCAAAGATGACATAGTTGCAAAGACAGTGTGATACACGTTATGAAGGATGAATAACTACTCTATTTTACTTGAAAATACTTTTACCTTATATTCTGACTATGTTTTTTTTTCTCCCTCAAGTACTTTCAGAGTCTTCCCACTCAACTTTCATCTGAATCCCCACCATTTCTTCCTTTCTTATTGGAAATCACCACTGGACATCAAGAAAACCAAGGACCCAAGTTAAAAATGGTACAGATAGAAACAGAATTCTCAAAAGAGGAAATAGAAATGGCTGAGAAGCACTTAAAAAAATGTCCCTAGTCATCAAAATTAAGGAATACACAAATCAAACTACTCTGAGATTTTTGTCTTACACCAGTCAGACTAGACAAGATAAAAACAAAACAAAACAAAACAAAACAAATGACCCCCCCCCATGTTGGTAAGGATGAAGGGAATACTCATTCATTGCTGGAGGAAGTGCAAACTTATACAGTCACTATGGAAATCAGTGGAGTTGCTCCCAAGGAAGCTGAAAACTGATCTCTCTCCACATCTAGGTAGATAATTCTTAGGCATATCTCTAAAGGATATTACATTCTACCACAGAGACCTTGCTCAGCGATGTTAATTGCTGCTCTATTCACAATAGCCTGAAACCAGAAATGGCCTAGATATCCAGCTATGGATTAATAGATTAAAAATATATGGTATGTTTTCACAGTGGAATATTACTCAGCCAGTGAAAATTTTGAAATAAAGAATTTTGCAGGTAAATGGATGGAACTAGAAAAAAATCATCCAGAAGAAACCCAGATCCCCAAAGAAAAATATGTTATGTATATTCCCTTATATGTAGATGTTGGCTGTTAAATCTTAGATATACAAGTTACCATACATATAACCACAGAGGCTAGGTTTTAAGTAATGGACTCAAAGAAAAGGTTGGATAATCCTAGAAAAAGGAAATAGGATAGAGAATTATCGGTGGTTGAGGAGGGTTGGATTGGAACAGGAGAGTCAAATGTGGAGAAAGAAGAAAGAGAGAGGTGTGTGAAGGAATAAGGGAAGGGACAGATAACACTAAACACCATTACCCATTATCAAAGGTGCTCCATTGTATCCCCCAAACAACACAGGCTATTTTCAAGGCGAAAGCTTATGGGAGATCTATTCTTTTCCCACAGTCTTCTGTTCTGTTCTTAACCTCTGTGGTTATACAGGCTGCAACTTTTCAAGGACTTAACAATCATATTGCATAATAACCATATCTAATATTTGAATGAATTTAGGACCCACTCCTCATGACGAACACTAACCTCAACACTGCTTGCACATTGATCACAAGAACTTTGAGTTGCTAAGCCAGGGACCTATTTTTCTGCTAAAGGAACATAGCAATAAAATTACTATTAGGAATATTCTGTTACACTCATAGATCAGTGCTTTTCTCAGCCACCATCACAGATGGTCCCTCCTGTGGCTAGACATTATTAACAGAGTGAGATACCTTGATGTTGAACGAGGCCACTTGCTGGTTTCTAGCTGCTCAGCCAGAAATAATCACATAGAAACTATATTATTTAAAACACTGCTAGGCCCATCAGATCTAGCTTCTTATTGGCTAACACTTGTATCTTAATTTAACCCATTTCTAGTAATCTGTGTATTGCCACGTGGCTGTGACTTACCAGGTAAAGTTCTGGCAATTGTCTCCAGCAGGGCTACATGGCTTCTCCCTGACTCTGCCTCCTTTATCCCAGCTTTCAGTTTAGTTTTCCCTGCCTATCTAAGTTTTGCCCAATCAACAGGCTAAGGCAGTTTTCTTAGTCACCAATGGTATTCACAGCATACAGAGGGAAATCCCACATCACCTCCGAACATTTAGTCATATAATAGGATGCCTTCCTCACATTCCTCCCCCCTCAGTGTTGTAGTAATAGGAGCGGTGGGGCCGCGTCCCTAGCACCCCGGCTGCCTGCTAGCTTATGCCTGAAATAACAACATACAAACTGTATTCATTTAAACACTGCTTGGCCCATTTCTATCTAGCCTCTTCGAGGCTAACTCTCGCACCTGGACTAGCCCATTTCTAATAATCTTTGTAGCCCACGAGGTGGCTTACCAGGGAGATTCTAGCCTACGTCCATCCTGGGTCGGAGCTTCATCGTGCCTGCCTCAGAGAGCAGAGCTATCACGTCCGCCCTGGAGATGGGAGCATGGCGTCTCTGTCTGAGGCATCTTACCTCACTTCCTCTTCCTCCCAGCATTCTGTTCTGTTTTCTCCACCCACCTATGTTCTAAGCTATGAGCCCAAGCAGTTTCTTTATTACTTAACCAATGAAATGAACAGATTGATATATGACACTCCCACATCACCTCGGGGTTCTTTTTTGGGAGGCAGAGTGGTGTGTAGATCAGTCTGGAACTGTGTAGTAGAAGTTGCCCTGAGTTGTCAGTCCTCCTTTCCCTCCCAAGTTCTAGAAAACACAGGAATATGTCATCATATTGAGTCTTTCACACCTTTATGCCTGCGGCAATAAAAGCACCAGGGTAGAAGAGCATGGCCTTGATGGTACAGGGAATCTCTAGGGGGAGGGGAGAGGAAGAAAGAGGAGGAGGAAGAGAATTAGGAGTTGGGAAGAGAGAGAAGAATGGGCAGCATCAGGGACATAAAATCTTCAAAGTCACAACACCCATAGTTACATCTTCTTTTCAGAGTCTGTTTCCCAGTAATCTTTTTTTACATGATATCATGAGCAGATTAACCACTGATAATGTTATGGTCAGGTACTCAGGATCCAAATCATTCCTTAGTAGCTCCAATAGGGCCAAGCTTTATAAACAGGAAGGTTTCAAGTGGCATTTCACTTCTTAACTACAATTCTAGAAATTTCTGAACGTAAATAGTTTTAATATGCAATTTTCAAGAAGACAATCAAACATGACATTTTAGGGGTTTCTCCATCTAGAACAGCAGCAACAACAACAACAACAAAAAACCTTTAAATAGGGTTTTGTCATTTTGTCAAGAAGAGGAATGCATCTTCAGGGAAATGAAGGAGGAATGATTGCTACTGCTTCCAGAGTGTCGCTTCTGTTCCAGTCTGCTTCATGCCCTTTATTAAAAAGAAAAAAAAAACTGAAAACATTCCAGTATTAAAATCAAATCAAATCATTCAATCAGCTGGGTGGGAACCACATAAGAGCAGCATAGTTGGACTGTTGTTAAAAACAATCCAGACTGTTTTTCCTGCTGCCTATCACAAGGTCACTTCTGTAACTACAAAGGAAAGGAATATTTTTTTTCTCACCAGCAAAAAAATTCAATTAACTCCTCAGGGACAGCAAGTGGGTGTTCTGTAATCCAATTCCATTCTGACATTATTTTCTGGAGATAGTGGCAGATATTGCAGGTTAAGTGCTCAGTGTCAATACTATTCCTCTTTTGAGAATCCAGCCTGAGGCCCCAGAGTAGTTCATGATGCATTTGATCAAACAACCATAAATTAATGTTCTGTAAAATCCTCACTGGGTTCAATTAATTCTCATGGCTAACAGAACTCATGGGCATAATGTTACTTACTTATTTATACTTGAGTATAAGATAGAGTTCAGGAGAAGAAAGGAGAGTTACAATTAGGAGAAGGAAGTTGTGGGAATGTTTGTAACCTCTTTGGGTACATCCCTTCCAGGAGACCACAGCTGTAAGTTCATTCAGAATATCTCAAGTCTCTCTTTTTGAGATTTTTCAGAAAGTTTATTGATAGTTATTAGTTTATTAAATCACTGTCTGTTGAAGATCAACCTTTACTGCCATCTTTCTCCCCACAAGAGATTGGGAAATGGGGTTCAAATATCTATTATGCTGCCTGGATCTTTTCTGGGACCACTCTCCATCCTAAGGAAACTTAGAGGGGGTTTATCCTTACTGTACAAATAGAGGTTTGTCACATGAGCAATTCCAAATTTTAAGAGTTTGAGAGAGGAGTGGGGGCTAAAATTAGATATTTGTGGCATAGTCCTACAGTTGTAAAGCAAAACTAAAAAAATAATAAAACAACCACAAGAAACCCAAACAGTTTTTAAAAGTTGAATTCATTTCTACTAGTGAAGAACACAAAAAGACCAAAGGCACACATGCACACACACACACACACACACACACACACACACACACACACACACACATACATGCAAACATTTTCACAATAGTACCCTCAATTTTTTCCTCATCAAGTAGACACGAAGTATTATTGGTAGGAAACTAGCTCATCATATCATTTATTTTCCTGACATCTAAATAAAGATTCTCTTCCCTAACCCTGGAAATCAGTAGCCTCTGATGTCATAATAAGCACAAGCCCCCACTTTCAGGGTACTGGATGAGTCCTGAATTACAGAGGTGCTTTTACATATCACTTAATGTCATCATAGAATTTCCCAGTCTTTTCCCTAATTCTTCCAATCATAAAGATATCAGCATTGTCTTTTAAGATACGCTGTGTTCCCATAGGACCACTTCTTACACAGTAAAAGGCTCACAGCAGAGCTGACCTTTCTGTAGATCTCTCATTTTATGCTTGTTAGCAAGTTGTACATTTTTTAGAGCTATCTTTCCGAGTGCATAAAGGGTGAAGGTCCGTTTTGATGGTTACAGAAGATACTTTTCTCCAAAGCAAAGTGACCCCGGTTAACATGAAATACTAGAGAATCCATACAGGAAGTAAATCTAGCCAGCCCATTCACAGTGATATCTAGTATTAACAGACACAATGAAAGAGAATCATAGGACATATTTCAGCAGAAAAAAAGATGCTTGGAATATGAATAAAAAGAATAAGAAATTATGAGGACAGAATTAAATGCATGGAAATGAATCAGTTTCGGTATTTTATTATTCGTGGCCCGATTTGAAATGTCAAGTCTGAAGATACAAAACTATCAGTTCCATTTTACCTCCCTCATGAGGTATCTGTTCTATTGTTTTATTTTACAGTGAACTTCATTATACAAACTGAATGCATTGGATTTAATGCATGCTTCTGGTTATTATGCATTTAAATCATCTTAGTCTTCACCACCTTAAGTTCTTTTAGAGTTGGCATTTTTCTTTGTTTTATACACCGCTGTGCCCAGTGCCTAGTGCATTAGGTACACAGTAAATGCTTGCAACATTGGTGTTCTAATTTAGTCCCTCTCAAAGCATAGTTCAAGGACACTGGAGCATTCTTTCAGAGATTAGAAGATATTCTGTTAAAAGTGGTTCCTTGGTTAAAGAAATTTGAGAGCCATATCCTAGTAGAACTGTATTTTAGGTATTTCAGTTCTGCATTAGCAGATATCATAGAGGGAAATCTTTTATTAAAGGGCTGAGGGACAGTGCTTGCAAAGAGGCAATGTCACTCACAAGAAATAACCCACAAGGTTGTGATTGCAGTGAGAAAGCTCTATTGTGTGCCACCCCTACACTAGAACAGGATCTGTGCCTGCATGTGCTCCTAACAGGGGTCCTCTACGAGTCTATATTCCATTTATAAGATCATCTATTTAAAAAAAGTTGGTGAAACATGCTTTCCTTTGCTTATTTTTATTTTCAAATTTTATTTCATGCTTTTTGTATTTTTGTAAGTTGATCATGTTTATATATGTTTATAAGATATAATGGTTTTTATTTTCATATTTTGCTTCATGCTTTTTGTATTTTTTACTTTGATTATGTTTATGTGTTTGTAAGTCTCTCACAAAACTACAAATAGAGTGATCATGTTGTCCAGCAATCTGACTACTAGATATGTATCCAAAGAAAAGAAAATGAAATTAATAGATCAAATTAATTTGAGCATGCTCATGGTCATTGCAGCACTATTCACAATGTCTAAGAAATGGAGGGGCTGGAGAGATGGCTCAGAGGTTAAGAGCATTGCCTGCTCTTCCAAAGGTCCTGAGTTCAATTCCCAGCAACCACATGGTGGCTCACA
>NC_022032.1:12800311-12809083 GCF_000317375.1 Microtus ochrogaster
ATATATATATATATACATATACATGGAAACAACCTCAGTGTCCATTAGTGGATAGATGGATAAAGAGAAATATAAAAAAACTTCTTTTTCATTGTTATAGTATATAAAATCTACATTTAACTCTAAGAAAATAATAAACACTTCAGGACCCCGTTCGTATATAAATCTATAGATCTTGAGTTCATAGAATTTGAGTAGAACATTGGCTTGCAGAGGCTGGAAACACTAGTGTGTAGGCAGGGATGGGAAATGTTGGCCAATGTTACCAACATAAAGACAGAGATAGAGAAAGAATTCTCGTGTGTTACTGCACAGTAGTGGCATTACAGATAATTGTAATTAATATACCCCACATTTCCAAAAAGCTGGAAGAAAGAATTTTCAACATTTTAACACAAAGAAATCATAAATATTAGAGGATATGAATAAGTATGAATGATTTATGTGCTAATATTTATAGAATTAAAAGTTATAGTATATATATATACTATAAGTATATATATATATACTTATCACTGATTAGTTTACTACTCTCCAGTGGAAGACCACACATACAAGAATATTTGGACTACTAACTAGTGTTGAATGGTTTAAGGAAAACAGAAACAATGATGAATTTCAGGGTGTGAATCAAGGAAAAATTGGAACTGGTGGTAGGGGATCATGAAACAAACTTTAAAACATTAAAAGAAATGAAGACAAAATTCAACTTTTTCTTAAAAAAATCAAAAACAAAGAAACAAAAAAATGTTTAAATTTAGCGTTATTTATTTCCAAAATATATTTATAGCAGTGATGCCCAGTTTTCTAATTATAGAAATTTTGAAAGTCTGCTGAGCAACTGCTCTCTTCATAAGGAAATCCTAAGAATGTTTTTCAAAGAGAATGTAGTTTTCAGAGGCCATGGTTGTCCTAATCTATCCTAAGGCAACAAACGTTGTATCAAGTAAAATTTGATTAGGTCTCCTTAATCAAAAATTTGTGCATTCAGTAGTTCAATTTATAATTAAAAGTTCTTGATCTGCACATTATTAATGCTCTTTAATCTTGCTTAAGAATTCTTATTTAAAGTAATTAATCTAGCATCTTATGCCTTCTAAAATTTGGAAATTATTGCCAATTTAATATGTATAATTTTTAAGATTTAAGCTATGAAAAACATATCTCCTCACTTTCTTAGAACTATATATATTTTATTAATATAATTAGATGGTACAATATATAGTTTCATCTTTTCCAACTACTCTTTTTTTAAACAGAGTATTACAAAGGATGTACCTCTTTATGAATTCACTAAGAGATGTCATAATACTTTTCACGGTGAATTCTCTTTTAAGTTAATATTTATTCCATACTTTTCCTTTTAAAAAGTTAAATTTATGGTACTTTGTTTTTATTTTAAACTAGATCTGTGCACACTCTAGGAGTGATTAAGGCATGAATTACGATATCCCTCTGGAACCATCAACAGCTGCTGTCTGTTGAAGTGGGCAAGTGGCTAAAACTTCCCAAATTTTTCTTTATCCAAACTATGATACGAGGCTAAAGTTAAGAGGCAAACACAAAGATCCAGAATGTTCACAGATTCTGAAAAGCATATTGAAGGCCATTGCATCACAGGTGAACTCAATTACATGTTTAAAACCCAATGATATTAGTTCAAACAACAGAAAACCCCGAAAGAGTGAAAGAGTGAAAAGTGAGTGTCAGAGACAAAAGCAGAGATAAATTACAGGGATGGATAAAGATATATTTATGTAGTATATCGATACATACTTTTACCTAAAATATATATGTATGCAGGTACTATACATTACAAGTAGTTTCTCTGGTACAAGTATATTTAGTGCTGTCTGTATGTCCATGGGTGTTGGAACATCTACCAGAGCATTAAAACCTCTTAGGGCAAACATTCTCTAAGAAGATGACTCTCCTCATCCTAGCTTCAGACACAAGTGAGATTGTTTGAGCCCCGCACTGAACTGTGATGGGATTTTGGGCTGCAAATCTTGTGAATGCAGTATCAGCTGATGTGGGTTTATGTATACAACCACGCTGTCATGTCCAGCATGCTATATACTTTTGTTCTCCTGGCTCTTACAGTCATTATGCTCCCTCTTCTGCAATGATCCCTGAGCCTTTTGTGACGGGATTGAGATATAATGAAAGAGGGCCGGCATGAGATTACCTGGGAACCTAGTCCTCATTTCATGGACTCTTCTTGGAAGCTCAGATTTTTATTTTAGATAAATAATTCATTCATACATATCCATTTTACTTTTGACATATTCATGTGTCATATGCCAAGTGAAACGAAAGTCCAAAATAGCTTATGTTTATTCGTCATGTTAAGAATTTAGATCCCTACATTTGAATTACAATGGTATGCCGGGCGGTGGTGGTGCACGCCTTTAATCCCAGCACTCAGGAGGCAGAGGCAGGTGGATCTCTGTGAGTTCGAGACCAGCCTGGTCTACAAGAGCTAGTTCCAGGACAGGCTCCAAAACCACAGAGAAACCCTGTCTCGAAAAACAAACAAACAAAAATGCAATGGTATAATATTTTAGGACTTTGTGTGGTGGCTTGAGATTAACAAAGTCATATTGGGTAAATTCATTTTCATTTAAGCGTTCAGCTTCCTAGTTAGTTCTTTACTAATGTCATCCATATTTGAAAAAAGAGATCTGGTTCATAATTAAATGCCTTGCTAGACAAATATCATCCCTTTATTCTCCAAAAATTCTAAGAAGTATGTAAAGCTGTATGACAAGTATAACAGTACAGTTGGTTCAAGTTATTTCAATGCCATTGTGGACAAATAATTTTAAAAAAAAGAAATGCAATGGGTAAAACAGTGTATTTTATCATGTAATTCTCTCTAAAATATATTAAAACATTTAAACTTACCAACTAAACCCATGTTTCTCTTTTAAGCTGTTTATGTCAAGGATTTTTTTTTATCTGCAACAAGAAAGCTAAATGACATATTACCTTTAATAAGCCTGTAAAATTATAAAATGTAGGTAATCTTCCTAAGCATACTAGTCACACTATTCATACTGAATAATATAAAACTTATCTTCAAACATTCCACAATTCATAAATTAACAATAACCAGAGTCTTTAACTCTGGGATAGATAAAGGAGAAAATGTTAGAAGACATGATTATTAGTACCATCAATTTGTCCCTGGTTACCTGTGTCACTCTGTGACAGCTTCTAAAATGATCTCACGTGATCCTTACACTCAAGTTTTCTTGCCTTGTTAAATTCCTTCCCATTGAGTAATTTGTCTGATAGGTGCACTATGCGAATGTTGGGGGCAGATCATATCCATGTACAAATACAAATTCAATTTAATTGCTCTAAATTTGTGAAGCAAAGTTGGGAGACCTTGGACATCTAGATGCATAAGGAAGAAAAGATAAGTTATCCAGAAAGAATTACTAAGCTAAGAGAACTATGACTTATGATGACAAATCATCTGCTCAATAAATTTGACTATCTGAACATGTTTATATCTCTACTTAAAAATCAAAAGTGGCTTTGAAGTTGGACAATTTCTATCTTTCTTTAAATCCAAGCATGTTGTTAAAAGAAAAATTCAGAAGTTCTGTTTCATATCGGGAGCCATCTGGTATGGGACAGAAAGAAGAACTAATTTTTTCTTTCATTTGGTGTCTCAGATTATAAATAGTTTCATAAACTCATGTACCTATCTACGGCATGAAATCATCTTTCATAGCACAATGACAGCCAGACTAAAAAAAAGGTCTTACAGCACAAATTTTAAAAGAAGTCACCCTTTTCTGCTCAACAACAACAAAAAAATAAAATATGCAAGGAATAATTTGAAGAAGTTGCGATCATGTTTTTGTTACTTGTAGCAAAAGAAATAATGTTAATAAAATAATGAAATCATCATCGTATGCCCTGGGAATGCTTAAGCATGCATGGGCAGCCTGTTTATGGCGGTTCTTCAGTTGTTCCTATCCTGGGCAGTCCCAGATGCTTTTGGTATTGTCATACCCAAGGTTCCACAGTCTTCCTCTATGCTGTCTATCCAGTGCGATGTGGGCTTTCCTCTTTGCCTTATGCTTTGAACTCCTCCAAGCAGTGCTAACTTCGGGTATCTGGCATTAGTCATTCTCATAACGTGGCCAAAGTATCTCAAGCACCATTTCCGTATCCTTCTGTAGATGGAGATGTTTTTTGTTGTGATGGAATGTCATTGTTGTGCAGCCTATCTCTTCGTGTGACATCTATAATCTTGCTAAGACACGCCATCTCAAACACATTCAGTCACTGTTCTGAGGAGTGTTTCATTGTCCAAATTTCAGAGTTGTAAAGAAGGCAGCTCAAGACAAGTGTCTCATATGCTTGTAATTTGTTGTTGCTGTTATGTCTCTTGTGACAATACCTTTTCTGGTGCCTAGAATGCATCCCTCTCTATCTCTATCTATCTCTTGACATCTCAAATAGAACTTCTTTGAACTGAGGTTTGAACACTCTGATTATATTTTGGAATATCCTATGACAAATGGAGATTTGAAACCATATTCTAGCCTGTCAGTGACAATTTTAGGTTGGAGTATACATTAAACAGAAGCAACACATGTATTAAGACATTGAGACAGGGAAGAGGGATACAGCATCCTAGACCAGAGTAATGTTTATGTAAAATATGGAAATCTGATCGACGGGGAAAAGCCAAGTGGTTATAGAGCTATGGTATGGGAAATTAACATGATCTTTCCCCTCAAATAATGAGCTAAATTACACCATCAGAATCAACAAGACCTACAAGGAGCCCTTCAAACTGATAAACAGACTTATGGACGAAGAGCATAGTTAGGTAGGCAACATAGCGCTTTGGTCCCTTTTAGATAAAGGCACAAAAGTATCTTTGAAGATACCATAAAGATGTTCTGCTCTACTTCACAGAGTGGCCATTAGCATCAAGCAAAGAAACAAAACAACTGTTTCCATGTGGATACTTCAAAGGACAAAAAATGGCACATCTTTATAAAATGCATCCCATTTATCTGAAGGCAAGCCAGCCTGTTCATTGACACAACCCCAAGCCCCATCCTGGTTTCTCACTTCAGTGCAGTTGGCAAAGACCTGTCTTGCATTAAAAGATCATTATTTATTGCCACAAAGCAGAGAGTACTTAGAAATTGCTTCAGATATAAATTTTCTGCATTTTGAGGTTTTCTTTCATGAAAATTAAGCAGGCCACCAAAGCTGCATATTTCAATAAAAGCGGCAACTTGAAAAGGAATCACTAGACAGAAAAATCTCAAAAGCTGAATAGCAGAAAATCTTAAGGTAAATATAGACAGTTCCCTCAAGAGGAATGACAAAGCAACACAGACCAAAATGCATGTTATTGGAACAAAGAAGAAAATGCCTTAGAAAGGATAAAAGTGAACAAAAGTCCATCAAATAACAGAATGGATTTGAGAATAGTGTAAAAGAACTTCTCAGAATCTTGTGGTGACAGATTTTGCAGACTGCCCCCCCCTCAACTCCAGATCCTAGCTGTACTAAAGGTTCTGAATAAGAACCCAAAGGAGAAAGAAGAGGAAAGTCAAGAACATTTTCTGGATTGGAAACTAGACTTGAATCTGTATTCGCAGTCTCCTGCTGTTGTCTCATGGGAACATAGAAGATGGACCTGCACTTGATTGTGGTTTGGTGCTATGAGAAAACAGCACTGGATACTGACAGAAGTCAGTTGGCTGCTAGAATGGCAACTAAGTTTATTTTCAATGTTTGCTTGGCAAAATGGGTATCATGGGTGTGTGCGAGAAGTCTCTTAGGAGATACACATTTTTTTTTTTTTGGAGCCTGCCCTGGAACTAGCTCTTGTAGACCAGGCTGGTCTCGAACTCACAGAGATCCACCTGCCTCTGCCTCCCAAGTGCTGGGATTAAAGGCGTACGCCACCACCGCCCGGCAGGAGATACACATTTTGATCAGGAGAGGGAGGAAATCAAATTGCTTTGTCCAAAGGGAGGGAGGCTATAGGCCTCCACAGAGCAAACGTTGTAGGTAAAGAGAAATCTCTCTGCCTGACATTGAGCTTGGTATTGGCCTTTTCTTGCTCTCAGAGTGACAAACCAGAACTCACAGAATTAAAATCAAAGATCCAAGAATTTTGTATGTAACCTTAGGCTTTCCTGATCATCCAGGAGGCTTAATGTAGATGCTGGGATTGATAGTATGTGTCAGTTCTTTACAGTAAACCATTCCTCTCATTCTCTCTCTGTCTCTGTCTCTGTCTCTCTCTGTCTCTCTGTCTCTCTGTCTCTCTCTCTCTCTCTCTCTCTCTCTCTCTGTCTGATTTCTCCTTCCCTTTCTCTTCCTCCATTCCTTTCTTTCCTTTCTCCATCCCTCTCTATCAGACATAAAATGTTTGTGGGGAAAAATAAATGTTTTGTTCTCAGAGAGGAAGTGAACAGAAGGAAGAAAGGGAAAAAGAGTTGGTTAATTTTATGAGCTAAATTGGATGGACTATGGAATATCAAAATATTAGGTTAAACACTATCTTTGTATCAAGAATTTCCGAGTCAGATTGATAACTAAATTAGTAAAGCATATAAAGTAACTTGGTATCCCTGGTACTGGCGGCAGGCAGAGGCTTTATCAATTAGAGAAAGCAGAAACACCCCCATAACTTTCAACTACCCGGCTTTCAAGCTAAGAAATGCCTCACCTCTTGCCCTCCGCCGTCTGGTTTTGTCAATCCTGAGGGCCTGATCCCTTTGCATTGTTCTTTGTAGATGTTGAACATTGTCAGTTATCATAACCATTCCAGCCAGTTCCTTATGATAAATCTCTTTGTCCATTTCTGCTCTCTGGTGTATCCAGACCAATATAACAGAGAAATAAACAATAAAACAAAACAATACCATCTTATTATTTTTTTATTATATGCACTAAATAGGGAAGATAGCTTGCTATCTAGTCTTAACTGAGCTCATACATATTTAGTATTCTGACAAGATATTGGCAGACATCCAAAATATCAGGGTACTTGTGATCCACTATCTTTTTTTTTTTCCACAGTCTGAACCAAGAAGTAATATTAATGCCTATGGTCTCCATCTGAACTTTAGTAGCTTCTTTTTAAAAAAAAAACAATGAAGCAAATAGTTTGTTAAAATTTTACTAACAAATTCTGAAGCTAATATGTGAATGAAGGCATCCTTGGTGTTTTTGTTCATGTTCTCAGTCATCATATTTATTTCCCTGGAGAAAATAAGCCAAGAAAAATAGATTATGTACTGATGGATGAAAACCTCAAAACACAACAAATAAATTATAACATAACTTTTTAATAATATTGTCAAAATATTTTAGATATGCCTATAATGATATGCTATGGAGATGTTAATATATGTCAGGTTAGTATATAGAAATCATGTAGAATTATGCTACACATATCCATGACAGAATTGTTCTTGCAACATTTTATTTATTGCAGAATCTATATTGTTTACTTGGCGAGAAACTAGGAAAACCTTTTGCTTTGACTTTGTTATAGCTCAGTCTTTGACTTCGCAATTTAAAGTGTTGTTCACTGAGATTCAAGAGGTTTCTTAAGGAACAAAATTGCTCTAGACATTGCCCATAAACTTTGTAATATACTGAGCTTCATTTCACCTAAGACCTTAGCTTCCACCGGTAGCTGTTAAACTTTTTCACTTGATAGAGAAAAGACTTTTGTGGATGACATCGCCAAAGCTTTCTTTACTTTGTCCTGGAGTGGTTTGGTCCTGTTCCAAGGATTATTGATTATCTTTCCTCCTCTATATCCTCACAAAGAAAGCACATAAAGTGGAGAGGACACCTCCTGAAAAATCAGATTCCTCACAGAGATCATTCTGTGTAGTGTGTGGCTGTATTCATTGAAATGATTTCAGCTTAATGATTATAACTCTGCTTTATTTTATTTACCAAATAAATGTAGTTAATATAATTTCATGAGAACAAATTAATAAAGGGTGATAACATGATGATGATTTATAGCATCTATTTAATCTCTCTTTGCTACATGTCCCTGTTTGCAATGAAGCCAAATTTATAGGTAATTGAGGACTCGTAAATCTTCTTACTCTTGCATCAATAGTATTAAGGGTGTTTTCAGCACAAAATTTCTATGAAACTATTAAACTTCAGGCTTCCAAACATCTCACATGCATGTTTAGTCTCCTTGTTTTAGGGCAGTTGCTTAGCAACGAGTTTCTAAGGCCACACCTGGGTGAAATTTTTCAAAAATAATTCCCTAGGTGGTTTTTATTTCTTGTTTCTAATCATTTATCATAGATACATTAGTATTTACTCACTGTGATCAGAGAGTAAATTTAGGTTAGTAGTAACACTAATTTTGTTTACTAATTTTTGAACTTTTATGGACTCCTCAGCTTTTTAATTATTCATTCAAAACGTCACTGTTTATTTTGTTTATTTGCTTTTTCGAGACAACGATTTCTGGTTGTCCTGAAACTAACTCTGCCCTAGAACCAGGCTGGCCTAGAACTCATAAAAATCAGTCTGCCTCTTCCCCGAGTCCCTGGGATCAAACACATGATGTGGTACCACACCCGGCACTGTTTACTATCTTAAGAGAAATAGCCAGGTGGTGGTGGTGCAGGCCTTTAATCCCAGAGAGGCAGAGGCAGGTCAATCTCTTTAAGTTTAAGGCAAGTCTAGTCAAAAAGAAATAGTTTCAGGACAGGCACCAAAGCTATTCAGAGAAACTAT
>NC_022032.1:12809733-12812495 GCF_000317375.1 Microtus ochrogaster
TTTTAAAGACATTTTTCTACATATATAAATTTCTGTGAAAGGTATTTATACATTATTTTAAAGAACTGTACATAGTATTCAAATATGCAGGAGCTGTGGTGTCTTTTCCCATAGCAAACAATACATTTTTGCAAATTACTTTTACAAAATGATGATAATCAACTATGCAAAAATAAAAAAAATGTATTAATTATTAACCATAAAAAAATAATAATTTCCTGAAACTCCCAAACACTCCCCCCCTTTTTTGTCTTACTGAATGACTGAAGGGTTTTTCTGCCATCAAATTAGGGGTAAGGTAGGGATATATATGCATGTGTGTACATATGAATACATATATGCTTATTTATATAATTATACTACATCCATACCGTTTGGATGATAACTGATGTATTGATGAACTTCACACTCATCTCTTTGCATTGCTAAGTTGTTTCTAGTTCTTACCATGTAGAAATGCCAATCACAAAATCTGCCATTCCCTCTCTTCCAACTCACCAACACTGTAACGAAAAAAGCGTGGTGCACAGTTTATTTTGCAGTGTCCATGTGACCTAAGCTGTGTAGTACTACAGTTTGTGACTGTGGAGATTGAGGGATAATGAGTGACAGTTGATGCTGGAGGGGATGTGATGCGAGGGGAACATTCCTGTATTGCTGGTGGGAGTACAATCTTTTACAGCCACTTTGTAAGTTAGTGTAGTGGTTTCACAGAAAACTGGGTATCAACCTACCAAAAGACCCAGATATACCAGTCTTGGGCATATAACAAAGGATGCTCACTCATACCCCAAGGATGCTTGCTCGACTATGTTCGTAGCAGCTTTATTTTTAATAGACTCTGACTGGAAACAACCTAGATGACCTTCAACGGAGGAATGGATAAAGAAAATGTGGTACACTTATACAATAGAATATTACTCAGTTATAAAAACAAAATCAAGCCAGGAAATTTAAAGGGAAATGATTAGAACTAGAAAACATCGTCCTGAGTGAGGTAACCGAGTCTGAGAAAGACAAACCTAGTATTTACTCACCCCTAAGTGGATATGAGCTTTCAAACAAAGCATAACTCCACTACAATTCAGGAGACTAGAGAACAAGGAGGGTTCATGATGGGATGCCTGTATCTCCCTGAGAAGGGGAAATAGAAGAGATTTTGTGAGTGGAATGAGGGCAGGTGGGGATAGGAACATGAGTAATCAAATTCTGGTGTTGTGTTGTGGAGGGGAAGATGCTGAAAGAAACAATTAGAATGGGAAACTTTCACGACCATGTAAAAACCTGGCACAATGAATATTCCAGGAATCCACAAGGATGACCCCAGCTAAGAGTCCTAGCAATAGCAGTTATGTAGCCTAAACTGGCCATTTTCTGTGACCAGATTGATGCCAGCCCATCTGTCATCATAGAGGCTTCTTCACGCAACTGATAGAAACAGAATTCAGAGCCACAACCAAACATTAGGCAGAGTACAGAAAATCCTGCAGAAGATGGGGAGAAAGGATACTAGGAGCCTGAGGGGTCGAGGATACCATAAGAAAAGGCACAACATGAATCAATTAACCTGGGCTCAGAGGGACTCAGAGAGACTGCATTGACAACCAGGAGCCTGAATGGCACTAACCTACACAGTCTGCGTATTTAGCAGTTGTATAAGTTGACCCTTTTGTGGATTAGAAAAGGAATCACTACTATTCATCACTGGGAACACTTAACAATTACAGTTTGGCAAGACTAACCTTAGAAGCCTTATCCAAATACATTCTATTCTTATTTACTTTGGATATTTTATCTACAGTTTATTGATGTATTTTATTGTTAGTTTATTTTTTCCTGTTGCGCACATTATTTATTAGGAACCCTACTGATCAAAATGTGTGCTGTAGTTTGACACACTTCTAGCAACGGAAATAAAAAGGTAGACCAATATTATGGTGATTTTAAGATCTTCTTTGATTACATGGGACCCAGAGTTGGGGGCATTCCTATAATTATTCTGTGTTTCCAACATTTTCCAACAATTCAGTCATGAATTTTATCAGAATAGACAAGCATGAAATGAATTTTCTGCCATGGTTTATGAGCACCAGCAGAGTCCATAGATCAGTAACAGCAGAAGACGCTGGCACTTGATGCTTAACTTGTTCCTTATATTTAAGTAAGCAAATCCCTTCGTGTGTTATTTTGGAATTTCAAGGACTAGGACTGTCCGAATTTTGGATCAATGGTTTTTCTCTGCTTTACGTAGATGCTTTTATATTGTTCTTTTTGTTATTTGAAACCATTTACCAAGTTTTATGAATACACTTAGCTATGGTACCGTTTATATTAACCTCAAAAAAGATAATGATTTGCATTAATCAAGTAGCTACCATTGTTTAAGACTGAATTAATTTTGATCTGTTTGTTTAATATTTGCTATTGACTATTTAAAGAATTAATTTAGCCAGGCAGTATATTTTATACTGATGTAAGAGATGGAGGAAGAATAAGTTTGCATATAAAACCAACATAAATAAGACGCAGGAACTAACACTGTGCTTCCTGTGGGCTACAGCTACGGTGGCCTTCTTCCAGAATGTGGAGGATTTGTATTTCCAGGAGTGGTAATTTTTACCAGCTATCTCAATTTTTGATGCCCCAATATCCACAGTACTCCCCTGTAATAACTTTTTTGTATGGAATCAATATTAGTGTCCCAAATTTATTTCCAATTTTAGTAAGTTAGCCTTGTCTTCCTACCACAATTTTCCATTTAG
>NC_022032.1:12813670-12815887 GCF_000317375.1 Microtus ochrogaster
CAAGAGTCACTGTACTTTGAAGTCAGTGAGAGTGAGTAGCGGAATCCCTGGATACAATTAGTTGAGGTGCCTTAAAAGTTCTACTTTGACACACCTTTAATCCAAGCACTGGAAGGAGTTTCAAGGCCAGCCTGGTCTACAAAGAATGTTCCAGGATGGCCAGGGCCACATTCTCAAATATACATATATATATAAAAAAAAAACAACAAAAAACATAAAACTTCTACTTCTCATTCCCTGCTTTAAAAAAAATGGTGGGAACAGCTCTGTTTTTGAGGCCATAGTCTGAACAGATGAGTGAGCAGAGGAAAGAGGCTACAAAATGATATTTTCTGAACAGGACAGCAGGACAGTGAAATCTCAAGCTCACATCCACTGACACAACCGACTCAAGCCAAGCCTGTTAGCACTCAGTTATAGATGGGGAAGGGGTTCACTAGGTCTTACCCCTGTCTACAGAACTGGTCACCTCTGAAAGCTTTTAGGAGAAGACAAAATATTAACTTTAATTATATGTTCATTGATTTAAACATGCAAAATAGGAGAGAATTACAGAGTGTACAAAATACTCAGACCTATTTCGTCTCCAAGGGACTTATTTGTACTTCAGTGTGGTTCAAAATTAAAATGTGAACGAACAAATATTGCTATGGAATGACCAAGAGCCAAGCTAGCAGGGAAAAACAAAACATCAAAGTACCAATTGCCAGCAAGATGCTGAAAAACTGGAGTTCTCATTCACTATAAGCAGGCATGAAAAAATGGTTTAATGCTCCAAGTAAGTATGCATTTAGCACAAAACAGCAGTTGCTTTGTAGGAGTTCATAAAAATGTAGAAAACAATGACTATGAAAAGTTTATTGTTATTATTCATAATATGTTTATTTGTAGACAAGCAAATGATAAATAATTAACTTCTTTCTGTATAGCTGTGAATGTATGGTGTAGAATCCAGAGTGGGCAATATTACTCAACAGTTCAAAGTACTGGATTAATAATACATGCTAAAACTACAATAGACTCAAGGACAAGAATCTGAATTAAATAAAAAGCAGTTCTAGACTCATACTGCGTGATTCCGTTCAGTCAAGATTGCTGAAATGATGAAATCACAGAAATGGAAATGAAAGAGTGGAAATAAAATTAGGGAAAGAAAAGGAGAAAAATGGGTTTGGGGACAAAGGAAAAGTAGAGGCAATCTTCCAAGTGAAGAATTGCTCCTTCAGGTCGTTACAAAATGCTCTCAAGGGACAGATTAAGTTGCACAAAATCAAATAAAAACATTAAAAAAAAAAAACCAAGTCAAGAGCTTGAGCAATGAAACACTTTGTAACTGAGCATATATCATTCCTTTGGTAGGACTCCATGAGTTTTCTAAGACAATACGTAAATACATAGGAACCTCAAATGAACCTAAAAGTGAATCCTAAAATATCTAAATATTCTCTAGAGAAGACTATAATGAAAATTAATATTTTATAATATAAATGACTTAAAGCAAAATTAGCAATTCAAAATTATACAAGCGAAGGTATTTGTATAAATGTACAGCTATACATATCTATAAGGAGAGGCTGTGA
Source organism: Microtus ochrogaster (assembly GCF_000317375.1). Taxonomy (NCBI): domain Eukaryota; kingdom Metazoa; phylum Chordata; class Mammalia; order Rodentia; family Cricetidae; genus Microtus; species Microtus ochrogaster. Next base: position 12,815,251 of record NC_022032.1, read on the forward strand.
AAGAGAGACTATAAGTTTTTTAAAGATACCTAATTGACAGCGAGAAGCATTTCTTACTACTGAAATTTGTTATAAATGGTGCAATTTGGAAAATTTCTTTCTATGCCCCTGTAAACTAAAGCTAAACATTTAAGAAAGTTGGTATAACAGATTACTGGTAGATTTCATTCTGTTCATGTAACAAAAAGCACAATAATATGCAAATAAAGATAAATAAGTAGTAGAAATAAAATATTAGGTTCCTTCAAAATTCTAAATATGGTCAATAAAAAGCCAAATGATTTTGTAGTATTAATTCAGTTTGAAGAAATAGTTTTAACTTCACTGTAAAGATTTTCATTGGCACTTAGCTGATTATTTTGAATAATGGAGGAGTGGGTCATGCTTATAAATTCAGAGTATGTTCTGGAATTTATATTATGAGAGAGCAATTTATGTTTATTTTATTCTGCTGAATATTTGCAGTACAGAAACAAATGAAATAACGTTTTCTTCCTGAGAACTTAGAAGTTCTGTGCCTAAAAGTCGTAAAGGGTATTCACCTTCCTCACTTAAAGTAAAAAGTGTTACCTCTTGGGCTGGACTGTGCTCTTTGCCGTGACATTTTTTTTTTTTTATTGAGAAAAGGAAAAAAAAA
>NC_022032.1:12821492-12828872 GCF_000317375.1 Microtus ochrogaster
TCCGACCCAGTGCCCAGACAGGCTGGGCTGTGTGATGCTATGAGTCAAAAGGGGACAGTGAGGCCGAAGTGGGGAGGGTTCTGGATGAATGGTCTGTCGTGACATTTTTAAAGTTTTAAAGTAACCTTATTGTTATCAACTTTAGAAATTGTTCTATCAAATCACTTTTTTCACAGTTCCTCAATCTTTTGTCACACATATTTGACATACCATAACATACTTCTAATTTTTTTTCATATTCAAACTTACATTCTGTATATTTTAAAAATTGTAACTTCCTGGACTGCTTTTTAAGCTTTAAATATATTTTTGTATAGTTAATAAATTGTTAGCATGGATGGGTAAAGGGAACAGGATTAGAAGAAAAGACAAATCTATGAACCTGACTTTGATCTTAAAGTCAGAAATTTGCACAGATATTTTGTGCTTATCAGCGAATTGATTCTAAAGGTAGTGAGGAGTGGCCATAACTCAAAACAGTCAGAAAATCTGAGGACATGAATGACTTTATGAACTTCAGTACCTGCTAGGAAAGCACAATAATCATAGCAGTGCAGTCCTGGCAAAAGAATAAGAAAGTCAATCAGTAAAATAGAACATAGAACACAGAAATAGAACTGTTGGTTGTTCTACCATCAATAGTCAATTGATATGTAACAAAGGCATAAAGAAAACTACAATGAAAACAAGACAAATTTCAACAAAATTGTGTTGAAATTATATATGAAAAACATAGATGTAGAGACATAATTTATACCTTTCACCAAAACAATCTCAAAATTAATCATGAGCTTAACAATGGACTGTAGCCAATAAACTGAAAACAAGTGGCTGAAATTCAAAACTATGAAATTTCTAGAATAGAACATGGGAAAATATTAGGTGCAAAATCTTTATTAGTGAACTGTCAAGAATAAAATCAATTAAAGAAAACATTTATAATCCAGGCTTCACTAACATAAAAGTTTTCTGTGGTTTGAAAGATACTAATAAAGAACAAGAAGACAGAACAAAGAAATAAAATTAGAAAATAGGTAAAATAATTTATACAATAAAATTTTCTAACTTGGAACTTTAAAAGTTTAGTAGCAAGAAGATAGTCTACTTAAAACATTAGATAAATTCCTGAACAACCTTCACAAAAAAGATACATATAGCAGCTAAGCATATATATCACATATCACCAAATAAATTCAAATTAAAGCAATAGTGAAACACTGCTACAGAACTATTAAAATGACCAGAATCCAGAATACTGAAAACACAATAGGTCAACAAACACATTAAAGAACTTCTTTACTCTTAATATGGATGGAAGAGGTGCAGCTGCTTTGGAGAACATGTGTCTCTTGCATAACTGAATATGTGCTTACCATATATCGTGTGATAATAAACCTTGAAACTGACAGGTTGTTGGAGCATGCACAGAAGGAATCTGCACTTGGAGTTTTAGAACAGCTTTATCCACAGGTTGTCTTAAGAGAATGGATAAATTTTAATATATATAAACAATGAAGAGTATGAGGAGCTGATTAGAGATGAGTTGTCTGGTTAAGAAAGACATGGAGGAAACAATATGCTTCGAATTTGTTGAAAAGTTCAAACTCAAATGCATATAGTAAATGGCAAAAATAAATAATTCTTTTTAAAAGTCTGAAAAAATGAGCATTAAAAGATAAAGAAGCATCTCTCCAAGTCAGTGTTTCAAACTGCGGGATAAAGGGAACACTCCTCCATTGATGGTGGGAGTGCAAATTGGTATAGCCACATGGACATCATTATGGCAATTTCTCAGAAAATTAGTTTACTTTTTAATTCACATCTGACTAATACACAAAAGTACAAATGTGTGACATATTAGTAGAGGTGTCCTGTAATATTTTGATTACAAGTATGCTGTAATATCAGGGTATGTACATCTAGGCTCTCAAACATTTATCAATTTGTCTTGGCAAAGGCAGTCACAATTCTTTCTTTTGCCTTTATATGATGCCCATTCAGAATAGGATCACTTTCTCCTAGCAACCTGCTGTCTAATAACACATAATAACTTTTTATTTTATCTAAGTGCATCTTAGTCCCCACTGACCAACCATTTTTGTCTTACTCATTTTGCAACAGTGAATATATATATATATATATATATATATATATATATGTCAGTATATATATGCTAGAGGGGTGTTTTATTGATGCTAATACAAAATAATGATAGTCATTAAATTGGTCTTTATGACATGATTAAAAGTTCCGAACCTAAAATTTAATGATCCCATATTTTTATTTTAAACATCACACCCCAGTCAATCTCACTATACATGCTAAAATTCTATGTTTTATTACAAATATTGTTGTCCATTTGTGGACAACAATTTATAAGTTTCAAAGGTTATATCCTTTGGAAACATTAATGTATAATCTAATAAAAATGTGTAAGGATATTTACATGTATTTGTTATGAGGATTTTTCATGGTGTACTTTAACAAACTGAACTGATATTACCTCTATGTTTTCTGGGTATCATTTTTTTTTTATTATTTACTTCTCTTAGTCCTGTTTCTACACTTTGCATGATGTGTTGCTGGTTTTATAAATCTTATATTAAAGAATTCTCTGTGAGGAGAGCCTACCATTGTAGAACAAAGATCAGAAAATATAGCATATTACTGTGTTTGGCATATTTGTCTGATATAAACATTGAGTGTTTTTGCAATTATGCCACTTGGTTTGCAGCATTTTTGTTTGGAGTACTTTCTTAACCTCCATTTGCCATTTATGGCTAAATTAAGTATGTGTGTAGATGGTTTTCTATATGTTTATATTTTCTCTAAAATTATATAAAAATAATGTAAACTTGGGATCTACAAGTGTTAAAATTTACCCAAATAGAAACAAGTAAATGCGATCTTCATGATGCCTATCATTCTTGAGGTTTAAATCTTCAAAATAATTTTGAATTAAGGCGGAGCTTGAAGTTTTTTGCTTAATTAATAGGGTGACTAATGTGGATAAGAGTCTCTGTAGTCTACAGTGTGACCTCAGCTAGATGGTATCCAGATAATAACCACCCAGAAGGAAAGAATGTTCAGATAAGTTTCTTGCCTGTTTAATTTGAATTTTGCCTGGCAAGTCTTCAATGGAAGCTGAAAGGGCTTTATAAAATGTACAAGACAGGAAGAAAGGAAAGGAAAGAAACATAGTGTCAGACAAACAGGAACTAAAATGAAGGTGGGAAAATGAAGAACTGTCTGGACCTATAAAATAGAACCATACAGGAGCAGTAGATCAGATCCATTCTGTTCCCAGAAAGGCAAAAAAAATCACCTTCACACACATAGTCATGTCAGGAATTCACTGGGGATGTTACGTATCTTTGCTGTTCCTCATGCTGGATCAGGCTGTCCTTTTAATTTGACGTGATAATGCATGTGAGATGCTTAAAATAGTGCATAACATATGCTAAACATTATGCAAATGCCATCTCTTATCAGGAACAAGAATGCTAAAAGCATGGTGGGTAGTATAATCTGGTTTGAAAAATCTAGGAAGGGAGATATATTCTACATAATACTGCCATACCATTTCCACATCAGAGTGTACTTACAAAATAATAAACATCACACACACACACACACACACACACACACACACACACACACTTCTGGAAAGACAGATATCTTTCTACAATTTGAACAAAATTAGAAAGAAGATTGTATGCCTCATCTCTCATTCTTTCAAACTCTTACAGAAATCATTATTTAAAATTACTACACCGTCTGTTTCCCCAGTGGTGTTTTAATGTAAACAGTATTATCTTTGATGTGTTTTTCTGCTCAGCTAAATGTGACTAGTGAGACTGTCTGGGATTGTATTATTTTCCCCCCTTTAAAATGCCAAATTCATTTTCCTTTATTAAAAAAACTAACATCATGATTTTTGACAACTGCACATAATGTATAATGTATTGAATGTAAGTTCCATAAATCCTTTGCCTCAATACAATTACAGAAGATTCAACGAGAATTGCCACATCTTAAAATGCAATATGTATGAAATATAAATATTGAACATGGAAATTAGAGCGAGACAATGTTAGGGAGGATAAGCACATTCTTTAATTTTTTTGGAGAGTAAGAAATTTTGGCTTAATAAAAACATCAAATTCAGAGTAATCCGGTATGTTATAGTAAATGTCCATTGGTCAATATGTGTTGAAGATTCTGTGATTGAAGTTAGCTCATTTCTAGGTAAGATTAGTCATCTCAATTCTAATCATATTATAGAAATCAGAGTAGCAATAAATGCTTCCTTTAATTTTTTCTGTGTATTTAGATCCCTGAAAGGTTATATTGCTATTTAAAAAAAATAAATACTATTAACAATTAAGTTTAGTATTTCAGATGAGTCTGTGTTCCAAACAGATCACAAAATGTAGTATTAGACAACTACAAAAGTAATCAAGGGTTGTTGTAAGGTTGAAATTTGCCTTTTGGCAAATTAAGAGTGTTAGAATACACTCTTAACAAGTGTGGTTACATCATACATCATTGTAATACATATTTCTCACTTTGTATTCATTGATAAAGGCTTATTATTTGCTACTAATTTTTATACTATGGGCATGATGTTACACAAAAAGCAATTGTAAATGAAGTTTTTCTTACTAAAATTTAATATGGGTCCTAAGTCAGAAGAAAAAGCTTGCAAAATCAACACATTTAGCACAGGAACTGTGAACAATTACAATGTGCCATAGTGCTCAAGAAGTTTTGTAGCAGACCAGGGAGCTGTGAAGACAAGTAATGCAATAACTAATGGAAGATTACAACTGCAGTTGTCAGAGGGTCCAAAAAAACCAGTGGGGGCCATCTAATGGTTCTTTACCACAATGAATAACTAGAATGGTGCAAAAGTTTGTTAAGTGGCTGTTCCTTCAACTAATCAAAATATTTTAAAAATAAATTCATAATTTGAAACTGACATCTCTCATATTATTCAACAATGAACCATTCACGTGCACGAAAAAGTGAGTTCTGTGTGACAGCTAGTGCTGACCATCATAAAGGTTGGACCAAGAAGTTCCAATGGACTTCTCAGGGCCTAGCTTGTTCCAAAAGAAGGTAACGTTCACTGTTTGCTGCCAGTCAATCTACTCCGGCTCCACATCCCAGGAAAAGATTCATCTGAGAAACACATTCAACAAATTGATGAAATCCACCCCAAATGGCAATGTCTCAGCCAGCTCTGGTCAACAAAAATGGTTGAATTTCTTATAACAATGATGGATTGTATGTTACAAATCAACTTTCCAAAAACAGAACAAATTTGGTTATGAACATTTTCTCGTCCACCACATTCACTTGATCTCTCAAACTCAAGTCATATTTAAAAGTATAACATCTATTTTTATTATAAGCATATTTTATATTTTATGGATCTTAGCCCACAATCTAAGCAGAATTTTAAAACAATAATGTCCTTATTAAATAAAATCTTATATACTTGTTATTTTTGAGAATAAGGAATTTGGAGACATGCAATCCTTGCTCTTGGGAGTTTAGATTGAGAACACTATGATTCCAGCAGAAATTGCTGTTGTAACATCTTCCTTGAGTAATACTGCTCTTGAAGAATGCCTTCCCAGTTAAAGTTCGCATTAAATGTTCAGGTCTCTTTTCCCAAATAATAAGATTAATAGATATAATTCAACCCATAAATATGAACAGAATTTATATGCATGCCAATTTTCTTTTTATTTGTTCCTGTAAAATGGAGAACGTGGCATGGAGATACAACATTCTATTTACTGCTTTAAGTAAGCATGAGAAAACTGTTTGGGTTAGGGAGAAGGTTTGGCTTCACTGTTACAGAAAGAGAAGCTCAAATTATTCGACTAGATAAGAGGACCTACCTAGAACAAATGTACAGACTGAGAAACAATGGGGTCAAGACAGAATCCTACAAGGAAATTGGTACATGAAAGATAACAGGATAAATACGACACTCTACTCCTTTTCAAATCTTTTAGTGTTTGGAATCACAAAGAACAATTTTGAAAAAAAAAATAAAAAAAGAACAATTTTGCACAGTTGGCATAAATAAAATCTTGTGGGTTCTTTGTAGTAAAAATTAAAAGTGAAGAAAGTGAGTTTGACAGAGTGAATAGCTGTACAGAAAGTTGAAGGGCAATTAGAAGCTGGGTCCTACATACAGAAAAGGTGACTGAGTCAGAACAGAGAATGTTCCCTACTGTTGAAGACAATCGCACACTTTGAATCAAGGGCATGTTGGAATAGCATTGGTACTGAACTAGAAGCCTCCTTCCTGAGTACTAGCTTTAATAGTACCAGGAGGAGTTATGAAAATTTCCAAAAGAGGGTAACAATCAAATTCTATACCCAGATGTAAAGCCTATGAACTAAACAACGATCTGAATGATGAGATATTCTAAAAGTTACACTATGGGGCTCTTATATCTTGAGGGTACTTAGTGTCTACTTAAATGGATTTAAATCTTCATTCCTTGTATTGTAATTCAAGCCAAATACCCAGGGCAGGTTAGTTCATGGACTTTAAAAGAAAACCCACTTCTGCCATTCTTTAAAACAGGTATAATTTCTAACTACATTTTAAATATTTATCCTCATAGCTATAAATATATGTAGCTCTCACTCCTCATTAAAGGAGTCTATTTTTTTTAGCTTCCTTTTTCTCAAGGCCTTGAGGAGTGCTGAGGAATTAGGTAAGTATTTGCTCTTTTGGATAATAAAATACCCAAATCTTGAAGATTCATGTTAGGAAAAATACATTGGTAGTTCAGTGATGACTGCTATGACCATATTTCAAAACACTGCAAAAATATGTTAATAATATAATATAGGACTCTATCCAGTTTATTTTCTTCATTCAATGTCTAATTTTGAATAAGATAAATAACATATATAACATATATATATAAATAACACACACACACACACACACACACACACATATATATATATATATATATATATATAGCAATTCAATTGAAATGAAACTCTCAGCTCTCAATGTTTTCTGGATGCAGAAGAGATTTTACAAAGGTTGATGACATTTATAAAATATTTCTCACCTTACAAAGCACTGTCACATGGTAAATAATTTTGAATATTTGTAATTTGTAGACTTTACTTGTTAATCGTGTAGCTACTTTTTAATGTGATATTTTGATAATGAACTCTACTGGACCAAATTTGTAGCAAACAAATTCATCCATTTAATATTGAAAAGTAAACAAGGTTTTTAAAAGAACAGGTAACAGTTGGATGTTCTGAAGAAACTTTAATGGCAGAGTTATTGACAGAGCTTTGGGCCAAGATCCTTTTTTTTTTTGTTTGTTT
>NC_022032.1:12829272-12860280 GCF_000317375.1 Microtus ochrogaster
TCCCGACTTCGTTGCTCATGTTCTCCCTCCTTCTGCTCCTCATTGGGACCTTGAGAGCTCAGTCCAGTGCTCCAGTGTGGGTCTATTATTTCTCCTTAGAAACTAGTTACTAATATTCAAAGAATGGAAACAGTGTACCAAAAGTTTTCTTGATGCCTAGACAGCATAAACTAATTTCAAAATGTTGACTATATGACATATGAAAAGAGATCAGAATGTCTTACATACAAATATGTTTTAAAATAATTGTTGATTTTTCCTTGTCTGCTTCTTAAAAAGGCAACAAAAATTTTAAATTGCAAAGAATTTGAAGATTTTATTATAGTGTTCAGATATTGATTGACTATAGTTAAATCTAAATTATGTAATTATAGTAATTAAGAGTTGAACAGGCAGAACCTGTCCGATATAGTACATGTTGTATATATAAATTAGTAACAATTTAAGAACCTGAAATGTCACTTGTTGAATTTTAACATATTTGAAACTGATGTCTACATTTATATTGGTAGAACTTATGAAAAAAATCACTCAAGTATTCCACGTTATAGCTCCATCAACTACAGTATAGTCATTTCTTTTTCCAGTTTATAAATGTTGTCTTGATTAGTGATTGGAACTACATCCTTGTAAGACTATTATATATTAACGTATGATCACTTAGGCTTTCAAGGTGCGTCAGCAAGTATGAGTGCTTGCCATATAGTTTGGATACCTGAGTTTTATCCCAAGAACCAAGACAGAAGGGGAGAACCAACTCCAGCAAGTTATCCTGTGATCTTGGGACCCTCTACACTCAAATAAAACGAAATAAAAGTAAATAAATTAATATATTTAACTTACAAAAACAAAACAATAACAACAAAAATATAACTTGAAAATGCATAATTCTGTTAATCTATTAAACACTGTAGCCAAATCTCACAGTGTATGACAGCACCTTGGCAACCAACCCTGATCACCTTACTCTTCTCGAGTCCGCTCCTATTCTCCTAGCCTCCCTGTACATATAACTTCATGCTTTCTCTTTATTTCTCTGTCTCTCACAAAAAAAGAAAAAATACAGCAAAAATAGAAAATATTGAATGTTAAAATTATCTAGCAAACAAATAAAAACTCACAATAAAAAGGAAATAACAAAGAAAAACAGGAAGTGTCCATGTCCACAGGTTCACACACATCTCTAAAGAGAAAACCTTTTGTGTTTAACGTTCCTGGTTTCCCTAGTCATTATCTGTGCATACAAGTATCTACGCGCTTCCTCCACAGCTCTAGGGTAGCTCAGTGACTCTAGGACATTCCAGAAATGGATGAGGGTAGTTGTTTTAAAACTTTTCAAATTTATTCACTATTTTTTCCCTTGAATTCCAAACTCTGAGTATTCAATCTAGTATATTCTTTGCTATATACAATTAGGTTGTCATTAAGCATAAATTAGTATTTTACATGTGTGCATGTTCTTTGTACTACCACTTGGAGAGGTGAGTGGTTGTGATACATATCATTTGACACAGGGGAGAAAAATGTTGAGTGTTTGCACCTTTATGAAAAATGTTTGTTGAATCTTACACTTAAAGAGCATACATAGTTTAGTCTGACTCTTTGTTAGAGAACAATGCAGATATAAGTAACTGAAACAGAAGCATGCATCGCCTTTATCCTTCACGCCATGTGGAATATATCCTTGATTGAAGTTCAAGCATAAGTGTCATATCCTCAGGCATGATGGTTAATGTCTGGGCTAATTTAATTACACTGAATTCAGGAATTTTTTGAAAACTTGAATCATATTGCTTTTGAAATGATATAATATACATAAAAGTTCTATGAATGAGAATAATTATTTAATGAACGCAAATGTTTCTATTTTGAATTTATTAGCAAATATAACTACATTGTTATTATTGAAATGAAGATTAAAAATAAGACATCAAATTGTTCATTCCTTTCACTAAGTTCTTGTTAGGAGTCTATTTTATACACTAAAACTATCTACTCATGATAGTGTATATATAGGGTTGGTAGAACATTAAAATTTTATTTGTAAATTATTTGCTGTGAGGCCAGGACCCCAGCTCTGAAACAAACCAAGCTGTAAAAAAGAAAGATGGGAAGGAAAGAAAGAAGGAAGTAGGTAGGAAGGGAGGGAGAAAGAGTAAGCATCACAGTAAATCCTTCAGGTAGATTAACTTCACAACCCCTGAGTTCTGATGATGATAATAGCCTACGGAGTGGTGTGGGCAGCTCTGGGCTTTCCATTTGTTCTGGTTTATCTCATGCTGTGGTCAACTCATGCTCAAAAAGAGCAATAATTTTTCTTTGCTGCTAGCTCAGGTCAGGACTTACGGGCATGAATATATTAGCAACACTTGCCTCTGTTGGAGTTAGGGTTAAGAAAATTACAAGAAGTGTCATAAAAAGGATTATGCTATAAATTTTCTTATTTCCATTAATGTTATGCTTTCCAAGCATGGAGGGAGATGAGTCAGTAAACACTGAGCAGAAAGATGTTACTCTGTATTCCATGTTTTGAAGCAAGATTAACCAAGGGAAAAGAATAAAACTATCACTTCCTAGACAAGAAGACAAGTTACAGCCCTGGTAGCCTTGTATAAACAGCATCATGTTTTATGACATTTAAGGGGTGCTGCAAGGAAGGAATTATTTCTGATAATATTTTAGTATGCTAATACTTTTAAACACTTAGAATAGATTTAGGGTATTATTATATTTTTAAATACCCACAGCCCTTAATCATTTTGGCATATTTAATACAAAAAAGTCACTAAAAAACAAAGGCCAGTAAGTACACATCTCTGGAGAACCTGCCCAAGATGCCATGTATTATGTGGGTACTTTAAAGATCTCAGATATTTGTGGATAATCACAAATAAAAGCAATTCTACTAACCAGAAACTCACATTTATTTCTCTATTAGCAGAAAATCTTTCTATGTTTATTTTGGGTATAGGATAAGGTAAATCTATCGTGCAAATGGTTTTACAAAATTTTAGAATATATGTGGAGAGAGCATATATAATCTTACATAATTCTACAAGAGACAATGATTTGAAATGAAGCATGTTGCCCACTCAAGGCCTTCAGCAATGCAAGGGAACTGCACCAGCACAGGCTCTGCAGGACCAAGACTCAGATTCCAGGCTATGTGTTCTGTGAGAAGTTTCCACTTCGAGATGCTGAGTGTCCTCCACCTGAGTAAGAGAAAGTTGATGATTGACAAGCCCATGATACAATTAACCAATTTTCTCTCACTCATCAAGGACTAGGAAAATACTTGTTGCTTCTTTAGTCCATTCATTAATTACATATTAATATTAAACGATAGTCTTACGTTAAACAAAATATTCTCTGACAGTCTTCACTTACAACATGACTTGAATCTTAAAACAATGTTGAGTCTAGAATGCAGCTCAGTGGCCTGCCCATGCATGGGTTCTTGAGTTCAATTCCCAGAACCATAAAATTAAAAAATTCTAATAATTCATGTAAAAAAGCTATAAATTAATCATCCAAAAAGTAATTCACTGATGACATGGACATACTGGTGACCTTGCCAATGTGTACTAGAGAATGTCCAACATTGGCTTACTGCTAAATTCGTACTAATAGTCGAATAAAAGAAATAGTGAGAAAAGCATTCTCATTAAATTTAACCAGCAAGTATCCAATATCCAATTTTTATAAGATATTACCTGTATTATTTAGAATTTAGATGCATTGGAGAAGAATGGAGGCTAATGTTGGTTTCAAATAACTGTATAATCTTCAATATTTACCTTGCACCAATACCTAGGATTATGTGATTAGGACCCAAGAGAACCAGTCATACAGCTAATGAGTTCTTTCTGTGTTGTTTTTGTATCCAGTTCTTTTTATACTATTTTTCTTACTGTGGGAAAAAACACCAATATTTAAAACTTGAGTTTCTATAATTTTAAAACATTTGTCTAAAATAATATATGTAAATTAATAATTATATATCTAAAACATTTTCAAAGAGGTATATTAAAATACGTTGACTAATGTAGTGTGAATGAAAGGTTTTGTGTGGAGGAGTTGGGATACAATGGTGGTTGATGTCTTCTCCAAGAGGGTCTTCTCGTTATTTTACTCCTCATCCATGCTGATCACTCTTTAATGCTTATTTGACTAGATTTGTATTCACATAGAGGAATTCTAAACTCTCCTGTGAGTATTTTCAATGACATTTAACTGAAGAGGAAAGACCCAACTGATAAACAATGTGGATGGCACTATACCGTTTTTTAAGTCCTAGACTAAAGAAAATGGGAAAAGATTAAAAAGGGAAAAAAAATTAAGTACAAGACCATGCTTAGGATCTGTGTTATGATAACAACTTTCTGTTAATAGAACACCTGAATAAAATGATCTAACAAGAAAAAAAAATGATCAGTAAAAATTGCAATTGGCTCATAGTCTCGAGAATTCCATGCGTGATTGGCTTTTTGTTGTGGGGACTATGGTGATGCAGAGAAGTGGTCCTTATAGAAGAAGCTGATGGGCTCATGGAAGCCAGGAAACAAGGAAGGATATGAGTATCTTGTGGTCGTGATATGCATTTAAGGGCTAGTTCCCATCCAACTTCTTCCTATTAGCTTCTATAATAATAATACCTAAAAGTCACAAGCTGGGGACCAAGATAACACCAGGGCCTTTGAGAAACTTGCATCATATTACAGTCAGATTTTTTTTTTTCATCAACTACTCTGGGAGCTTTTCTCACTCAGAGGTGTGAAGATCGCCTGCCTCACAGTTCACTTTGGGTTCTTTCAGCTGTGTTCACATCAGTGTGACAGGGGAAGACACAACACAAATAAATAATAGTTATCCCTCTAGACTTGTCACATCAAGGTCAATGCTAGGTCATGCCTATGGTGTTAAATCCTATGTCCCTAATTTCCTGTTGCCCACATTGTCCTAATATTTGCTCACACAATTACTCAGCTATTTGCCAGTCAATGAGATGAATCAACAATGAACTGAACACATCTAATTAGTTTTTTTATGTCATTGGAAAATTGATTTTCATGACAGAAATTAGACTTTCAAGAGTCATAAAAAGAAAGAGAAGAAATAGTTTTTCCAAATAAACACATAAACAATCTCTTGGCTGTTACATGAAGGCTGAATATTAAATGAGTACAGGTAAAATCACTGTATTTTAATAACAGAATTTGGTTATTGTGTGCATTTGCCAGATGGTATGTGGAATTGGTACTACCCATGTGTGGCTCTCTAACCCAGTAGGTGTGTAAAACATACAACCCATATTTTAACAAGACATAATCCTACTTGTCATCTAATATGGACCTAGTTTTATCATAAAGAACTCCTTTTTCTAGGCTAGGTATCTATAAAAATGTCACTGTGAACTATAGTTTACTTTTCATTTATTATATATCCCAACCAGTTCTTCAATCAGTTAGAAGTGAAGTTCTGCAGACAACTCTTGCATAGTTGTGTTATTAACAACAGGGAAATTCAGCAAACTAAGCAAACAATTAGACCAAACAGCTCTGTCAATCATTTTAGTAAAAAAAAATTAATGAGGAGCAAAAGAATGCCAAGTATATTTAAATGAGTCTTTTCCTAGTTGTGTACAGAGACATGGATGACCAAGAATAACTCAGCTGTCTCTACATTTTTAGAGGATGACAGGATATACTCTCATAATAATACATTGTGTTCCTGTCACTTGGTTAAATTAGTCACATCTTTTCAGAGGGTTATGCTCAAGAGATATTTGTAGCTAGATTCAACTTGCTTGTGTGTCTGCAGGTGGCCTGTTTAGAAAACCTGTGAATTTAAAATGGATTATTTTTTTATGTAAGAGATAAAAGTTTTGGGTTTTAATCTACTTCCTTTCCCAAGATATGTTTCTCTAAGAAAAAAGGAAAAGAAAAAAAAAAGAATATTATTGGGTGAGGGCTGACTAGCATTGTGGAATATTTGATTACATTATGTGTATTGGACTCTTCATCATCTTATTTTTGCTATTTTCTTGAGGAGGAAGCATTACAAACACTCTTTGTTAAATGTTACAAACAGTGACTTAGAAAAGGACCCTAGCGTAGATACACCTTTTTATTCTCTTTGTCTGGAAAGTGAAGTGTCCAGCAAGAGCCTACTTTCAGGAAGACCATCAGGAAGAAAGTGCCGACTGCCAGACTCTACTGTAATAGGTCTGCTTATATGGTCTCAGAAGGTCCAGCTTCCTGTGAACGTGGGATTTTCTCCTCAGCATCTACCTTTTCATTTATTAAAGTACTATTTTGTCTCCTACATACCTCCGCTTTTCTTGCATGTCTAATTAGACTTAGAAGTTGGAGAGGAAATCAGAATGTACTTTAATTGGAGATGAAATGCAGACCAGGGAGATTTATCTAAACCTTGGCTTTTTTTTCCATATTAGAGTAGTTAATTTACATAGTACTATTTGGTAAGGTGGATGATATGAGCAAAATATTTACTTCAGGCAAAATATTTCTCCTATTATAGCTAAAATCTGGAAAAATATAGGTAAATGATTTTCTGATTTCACCTGGGAATTCAGATTATCACAGTTAAGGGAAAGAGTTTGCAACTCTACTCCCAGGTGGGCTTAGGAAGGAATTCACTAGACAAAGTCTGATTTTGTGAAATGACCAATGTTACTGTCATTTATAACTGCCTGAATTTATGCTGTTCTTAAAGCAGGCAATGTCAACCACTTATCTTCTGAAAGAAGAATCTGAACATACCGAAAAGCAGACAGTAGCTAAGAAAATATTTTGGAATGAATAAATAAATTTATTTCTTAATGTGTTTAACCTAATCTACAGAAAATATTGAGCACACTCTTATATACAGATGTAACCTCAACTCTCTGTTAGTGCCTTCTTAGGATAATGCAGAAGAAATGCTAAAAAGAATGCAAATATGGTTATACTTACAATAAAAACATCATAAAATTTTTATTTCCTTTTAGTTTAATTATTATTTTATAATTTCATACATAAACACATTGTATTGAGAGCATATGTTTTCCTACTTCCCATAATTTTTGCTGCAAATCCCTAACATGTACCTCTCCAGACACACATCATTTTCAATTTTATGTCTCCTTCTAATTATTTTGAAAAGATCCACACATAGCACAATTAGTGCAGGGTATATGCATATGGCTGTTGAGTGCTATTGACTGAGCATGGATATCAGCCACACTGCTGAAGGAAACTAAAATCTTCTTCTTCGAGTGACCATCAACTGCCAATAGCTCCTCAACTAAGGATGAGGCCACAGGAACCCCTTCTCTTTGCATACTGGAAGGTTAAGTGGCTTGAAATTGTATAGGTATTGTGCTGGCAACCACAGCCAATGCGACTGTGTGAGTTCTTGCATTGTCGGAGGACATAATTTTGGAATCTTTTCGGACTTTTGGTTCTTACAATCTTTCTGATCCTTTTTTTTTTTTGTGATAGTACCTTGAGCTTTGAGGGGTTGTGAGACATAGAGGTTTAATTATGGCTGAACACTCCATGATCATTTATTTTAATTATTTTTCAGTCTGTATTCATCCCCATCAGCTGCATAAAGAACCTGCTCTGATGAGAAGTGAGAGTTTCATTAATCGGTGGATGCCTGGATAAGTAGTTACAAAGCAGTTTGAAATGTCTTATAATTTTGAATATATAATATTTGATCTTGTTTCTACTCTGTTTTTTTTTGTGTGTTGCTTTCATGTATGTCTGTGCATTTCATGGCTATAGGGCCAATGGAGGCCAAAAGAGGGTATCATATCTTCTAGGACCAGAATGATTGTGGGCTGCTGTGTGGGTACTGGCACTAAATCCAGGAACCTCTGGAAGAGCAGACAGTACTCTTGACCCCTGAACCATCTTTCCAGCCCCTTGTTCTACTGTAATTCATTTTATTTTTCTTGTTAATAATTTTCTGACTCTTCAGGACACAATTAGTCACATACTTTCTGAGTTCCAACATTACTGTGAACCATTTCCATCTTAATATTTTAAACACAATTAAGCAATTATTATGTATCTCTATCTTGTCTACTAAAAATGCTTAAGTAGAGGGTCTGTTATTAATCACCTTCACAAACTAACATAGTGCCTATAACTTAGTGGGTTTTTTTCAAGGAATACATGAAAAAATCTAACAGTAGTAATTTCTCCTCATGTGTAAGGGTATTTAGATTGCCTGAACCCCTAGATTGCACCACAGCATAGGTGATGCAAGCTTATTAGGTTTTAATACACCCCAAGGTTGGCATATTGTCCCAGAATTAGTCTGATGGTTACATATGTTATATACAGCACATTCTTTGTATCATTGCTGTTTTGTTTCGAGGCCCTTATTAAGTCAAATATGGCAATTTACACACTAGGCCTGTGCTGCTGTATCAATGAGTCCACTTAATAACCTAGCCAGCATCTGCTTGACCAGAGAGCAGGAAAGTGTGCAGCAAGGGTGTATGTAACAAAGGGAACATTTATATGCCAGGCACTTGTACCGGGTGGTGTACATTACATTTCTCAGCACAGTACATCTAGAAATTCTAAATAGGAACCTCTAGAATATTCTGTTTTATCTTTTCAACCTGATTATGCTTTCAGTTGATTATATATGATACAAAATTGTGAAATACAAAATTGTGAAAATACAAAAAATGAAATTGTGCATCACTGGTGGTATATCTGTCATCAATACTATGATGCTTTGAATAAGAATGGCTCCCATAGACTCATTTTTGAGTGTTTAGGAATGGCATCAGGAGATGTGACCTTACTGGAGTACATGTGAAGGAATTTCACTGGGAGTGGACTTTGGGATTTCAACAGTCCAAGCCAGGCCCGGTAGCTCCCTTCTGCTGCTTGCAGATCCAGATATGGAACTCTCGGCTATCTCTCCAGCATCATATCATGTATGCCACCATGCTTTCTGCTATGATGATACTAGACTAAAGCTCTGAACTGAAGGCCAGACACAATTAAATGCTTTCTGTTATAAGAGTTGCCATGGTCATAGTGTCTCTTCACAGCAGCCTAATTTTGACTAAGACAAATACCATCATTTCTTTTTCTAATAAATTCCACCCTTATATAATTTTAATACAAACTATCTTCTCTTGGATATGCTTTGACCTTTTGTTATTATTTCCTTAATTACAGGATACCGTTTAATTCTTTAGTTCATTTTTCTATGTTAGTTTGTTTGTCTGGTCATTTTATGAGTGTAATATTGTGCTAGGGATGCATATGTATATATGGCCTCCTGCCTATGAAGGCTTAACTCAGTCAGTTGTCTTCCTTGATAACTCTCTACGTTTTTACTATTTATTTACTTATGTGTTGCTTTGTTTGCTTTCTGAGACAGGGTCTCTCATTGAGCTAAAACCTCACTGGATTCTGCATGACTTTCTACTACCCAGGCTCTGTGATCCTGCCTTTGCTTCTCCAGTGCTAGGATTATAGGAATGTATCAGAATGCCTGACTGTTATGTGGGTTCTGATTATCAGAGATCAGTTTCTCATGTGTGTACAAAAAGCACTTTATAGACTTAGCCATCTCCATATCCCCTGCCACCTCAGTGACACAGCCCTTTTTCCTAGCTCAGTGACATAGAGACTAGGAAAATAGCTCTTCAAAAACAATTTGCCTAGGCTCCCACAAAGCCAGTATGAGCAGTAGCATCAAAACCCTCTTACCATTGTTCTTGAGTTCTCACAGGGCAGGCAGGGAACCCTGATTGCTCTTTGTGCTGACAGGGACAGGGATTTGATTGGGGGAGGGGGATGGAAATGGGAGGCGGTGGCGGGGAAGAGACAGAAATCTTTAATAAATAAATAAATTTAATAAAAAACAACAATTTGTTCTTAAAATACACTAACATGAACTTGTCACCTGGTCCAGGGCTCTGTTTACCTTTATGCAAAGTGCTTGGGTGGATGCATTATGTATCATGCTTTTTCTAGCTCATCTATTAAATAAAAGCCATTAAAACAAAAGGAAGAATAATGATCTGAAGCTGCCTCTACCCCTAGGACCTTCCAGGGGGAGGTGGACCATGAGATGAGTTTCAGCTTTGCTAGTGCTGTCGTGAGCTGTCTGGTGTGGCTCTTAACAGAGGCTAATACCACCTTTCACACATGCTTAATTAGATTTGATGTTTTATTTGTCTTCATTAAGAGGCAAATTAATTTTTAATTGAAAAAGAAAAGATTACTGCTCCACTGGATTATTAAAAAGAAGCCAACTTTTTCTTGCATAATTGTATAAGGAAGATGTCATTAGAAATGATTAATGCCAGGGGCAATAATCTAACACCTGAAAGAAACCTCTTCCCTGGGGAGATAGAAAATATCTAATAGTTACTATTGAAAATTGTTTTATAATTCTTATTACGATGCACTTAGGGTTAAAATGACTACTTACTTTTCTTAAATGTATAAAAACATATTTGATTGTAGTACCCTTTAAGACAACTAGATTTAGGTCAAAAGACACTTAGTAAGAGAGCGAACCTTTTGTGTTTATTTCTCCCTTCTTTAATTTTTACTTTGGCATACAGCAGAAATGTTCTCACCTACAGCATGATTGAAAATATGAAACCAAGGCAAGAAGCATAGTCTCAATTTAAGTACTGTAGAGTTAGGTCTGCAGAGGTGGCTCAGCAGTTAAACTTTATTGCAAGTTTTGTTCCCATCACTCTCATTGAATGGTTTACAACCACCTCTCAGGGGATCTAATGCCTGCTTCTCATCTCCTCAGGTACCCACACACATGAAGAAAAATAAATTTTAAAAAATACCATACAACCATTCACTAAGAGATAACCATGTAAAATAAGTTGTTTTATAAGTAACTTACAAAGCTTCATGTTGAAGATACATAATGCATGAAAATGAAATAAACAAAGAAAATATTTCTTTTAAACTCATTGACTGAAACATCGCCCATGCATAAAGATTTAGATGACCTTATAAGCTTCTTTCCCCTGGCACCTGAGTATGCAAATGAAGCACCATCGATGTTCTTGTTCCAACCAATGATATATCACCACATGAATCCAACTGGTTATTCCTCCTAGGACGTAAATATTCCTTGCCTCCTCCACATAAACAAGTTGACCACTGACACAGCCTCCCGGGTGTCTTTTTCCCATTGTACTCATGGCTGCTAAGGATCTGCATTTGGCCCTACCAGTGCTAGGTTCATTTCCCCTCCTGACCACTGCGGGATCAGGCAGGGCTTGAGCCTGACCAAAGACATTTGAGTAAGGAATGAAGATGGAGATTGTTCATCAAAACTTTCACTCCAATGGAAGCATGCACCTAGGATAAAAGCTGTCAAATAGAAGCCTGCTGGAGTACTTACCTCCTTATTCATATTACATTATATTAGGTATGATAATTTCTTTGGTTTTAGAGAAATACATTAGACTGAAATGTGAATTCGGAGGCTGGAGAGATGGTTCAGTGGTAAAGGCCCTTGCCTTTAAGCCTAAAGATCTGATTTCAATCTGTGCTTCATTATGGTTGAAGAAGAGAACTAAATCCTGGGAGTTGTCCTCTAACCCCCACCCATGCTCCCTGTATGCCTACACTACCATAAAAAATTAAATGAAATGTAACAAAAAATGTGAGTATTTAAGAATTAGTAAAGGTGAGGTGGCTTAGAAATCAAATCACTTGCTGCTTAAGTCTGAAGAGGTGAGTTCGATCCCCGCACTCCATACAACTGTGGGACTAGAAACCACCCTTCTCTAAGCTGTTTGGCCACCTCATGTACTCCATGGCAAGCACATGCTCCCCAACAATATGCAGACAAAATGATTGTAGTAATAAGGAGCGGTGGGGCTGCGTCTTTAGCACCCCGACCGCCTGCTTGGCTAGCTTAGCTTATGCCCTGAAATAATTACAAAGAATCTGTATTCTTTTAAACACCGCTTGGCCCATTATATCTAGCCTTTTCTCGGCTAACTCTTGCACCTGGACTAGCCCATTTCTTATAATCTGTGTAGCCCACGAGCTGGCTTACCAAGAATGATCTTAACCTGTGTCTGGCTGGAATGGGAGAATCATGGCGACTCTTTGACTCAGCTTCTGTTCTGTTTACTCCACCCACCTAAGGGTTGGCCTATCAAGGGGCCTAGGCAGTTTCTTTATTAATAAGAAATCACTCCCACATCAAATGATAAACAAACAAATAAAGTTTAAAATGAGTAAAGAAGCCAGAAATTGTGTCTATCTTGATAAAAATTAATGACTGTATTATTTACCCATACATAAGAATTGTCTTTATGAAGCCTACTATGTCATGGGCTCTATAGATAAAGTATCGAAAGAGCAATACACATTATCATTCATGGAACAGACAAGAGAATATCTAAAATTTCTTCAGATAATATAATGGCAATCTAACATTCCTTTCTCAATCAAAAACAATAGAAAGTGAAGAAAATGGGAAACATACCCTTAAAGAATAACTGGTGTAAGAAAGGGAGATTGGGTCATGCTCTTCTTGTCTGCCATGTGGTGGTATAGGTGAGGGAGAGTTGCCCTCCTTCCCTCACTCAGGTGGGGCCTTGAACCAATGCCTCATCCAGCTACAGAACTCTAGAGAGCATGCCCTGTACCTCACTGGGGCAAACCATTAGAGCTGATCCTGTAGACATGGAATTTGACCCTCCTTTTACCAGCTGCAGCAATTGGCAAAGCAGGCCCCTTGCCTCATCTGGGCACACAATGGAGCTGACCCAATTGATAGGGAACTTGAGTGATCCCAGAGAATGTGAGTTTGGGAGATCTGGGCCCTCCCATTTTCTGCCATATGGTGGTATGGGTGGGGGAGAGATGATTTCCTCCTCCCTGGACACCTGTGGCTGGTGGGAAAGTTGGTCTTGGGGTGATTAAAACGGGACAGTTGCTCCTGCCCCCCACAGCACTTGGCCCCACACCTTGTCTTTGTAGCATGGTAGAGCCCTGCCAACCCTGCTGGCAGGGTGCAGGTGAGCTAGGCACAAAAATTGTTGTGGGAGAGCTAGCCCCACTACTCCTATATCCTGTGGCAGCGTGGGTGAGGGAGACATGCCCTCCTTCACTTCTTGTCCCATCCTACACAGCGTCGGGGGGAGATGCCCCTTTACTCGTTGTCCCTCATGGTCTGTAGTATTCAGGATAGTGGGCCCTGCTCCCCACCGGGATAGTACGGTAGAGCTGACACTGTTGGCAGAGGTACAGGTGAACTGGCCCTGAAGGTTTGAGAGTTTGATAGCTGGCCATGCCTGCCTTGTCTGCCACGTGGTGGTGAGGGCAAGGAAAAGATGCCCTTTCCCGTCACCTGCCACCTGTGTCAGACTAGGAAGCTGACGCTCCCTCTTAGCAGCTTCATCACTTAAGAAAGATTGCCCTGCACCTCATATGGGCAGCACAGTAGAACTGACACTATTTACACAGGCGCTGGTGAATTGGCATCAAGAACATGAGTTTGAGAGATCTTGCACCCACCCTTCTCTCCCATATGGTGGTGAGACCAGAGGGAGAACTTCCTTGGAGGTAATAAGAGAAGGAGAGCTGTTCCTGCCCCTTGCCAGCTACAAGTCTCAGAAGGGTACCACCGCATCTCATCTGGGCAATATGTGGGAGAGGCGACCCTGAGGGCATGAAAGAAGGAGAACTGGTCCCACCCATTGCTTACTGTTGCTAAGGGTGAACTAGCTAGGGAAATGCCTGGTTGTGAGAATGGAGAACTTGTGGGTTGACCAACCAGGCCCAGATCTAGGGTTATGTTTTGGCACAGCCCAGCATCCACCCCATCTGTGATCTGCTGGAGCCATGTGATGGGTCCTGCAAACCCAAAGCTGCAGAATCTCCACAGGGTACCAAGGGTATATCCTAAAGGAGTCCCAGTGAGGGCCCAGTATTGATAATGTAGCAAAAGCCAGACCAATGACTCTTTGCATGAACACTTGCAAGGAAAGATATATGGTTGCAAGGGTAAACTGTATGACTCACTGTGTCACATTACAGCTTCTATGACAGATTCTTTTCTTTTTCTCCAAACTTTTATTTTATTTTACATTGGTTAGAGTTTGCGAGGACAGAGGGAACAGGACGGGATGTGGAGATGAATGGGATTGAGATGCGTGATGTGAAAAACAAAGGATAAATGACAATAAATAAAGACAAAAATAAATAAATATAAAGAATAAGAATAATAAAAGAATAAGTTTTTTTTTTTCTCAGACTCCAAATTAAAATAACATTCAATGAACTTAATTTTCTGATTTGAGGCAGAGGTAGGTGATGAGAACACAAAGAAGAAAAGGATAATGTAGACAAGTATGTGAGTACATGCCTCCTAATCCTCTTAAATTAAAATTTACAAGTCTTCAGACTCTTCAGACTGACTTGATCACAGTCTGAGAACAGAGTGACCACTCAGCACTGTCTGGAAAAAATCACCTGCATTTCCTTCCTTTGGCACCTAGCATTTAAGCCAACAGTTAAACCTTCTAGCTATTTTCACCATTTCTGTAAGGAAAATGGCATATTTTGCTCCAGAAGAGCATCTTGGGGTATATAATTTTAGGGTGTTCAGAATTTCTTGCCCTTGAAAGGGTCAGCTTACAGCAAGAGGCTGCCAAACCCTCATTTGCTGTTGATTGGGTGATAGAGCCTGTTTGTGACTTTCTTGGTCAGGTGAAGATGATCATGGCCAGGTTAAGGTGAGAGTTCCTTAGTGTAGATCTCTAGACCGGCTCTAAGAGGAAGTGATTTAAACAGAGCCAATTGCAGTGAGAGACACTGTCTTTCTTTTCTGGAAATTCGGTTACCCAAGGGGCAAGAAGTGACAAGGCAACCAGCATTCAGAAGCTGTGGGTTCAAAAGATATTCCTCTAGATCTGGGTTCATGAATGTTAGCAGCTTTGAAACAAGCTTTTTTTCTTTTTTTACTTCTCCAAGGCTTCTTCGATCCATATATAGAAAATGAGATGTTAACTTCCGTCATGAAAGCTATAACTGTTTCTATATGTGCACTCCTTTGACTCTTAGCTTAACTAGGAACTTACCTCCCACTTCTTCATAGTCTGAAACTTAATACACAGCTCACACATGGTGAGTATTGACTACCGGAGACTGACTGTGGGTGTCCTATTTAGCAGAAACACCACATTGGCCCTATAGATCTGACAGCCAATGAACACTCGAAAGGGGGTTGTGGGAAACCAACATCTGGAGTAAGGACTCTATGATTTGCCACATTTGCTCTCCCATTTTGAGTAAATTTAAGGAGTTTTATCTATGCAATAACACCCCTATAATAATAGAAAAAGACATAATGGCCTCAAACAATAGGAAAATTTAATAGTCTTATTCATATGAGGTTAAAAAAGAGATATCAAGTTGCACCTAATTTAACAACTTGTTTTTATGACTGAAAGACACTTAAGGAAATGCTCATCATTCTTAGCTATCAGAAAAATGCAAATCAAAACAACTCTTAAAATCTATCTTACACTTGTCAGAATGGCCAAGATCAAATCACTGATGAAAGGCTATGTTGGAGAGAATATGGGATAAACAGAACACTCCTCCATTGCTGGTGGGAGGGCAAAACTGGTCCAGCCCCTTTGGTAATCAGTATGGTGATCCCTCAGAAGATTAGAAAACCACCTACCTCAAGACCCAGCGTTACCACTTTTGGGTATATAAAGGATGTTCAAACATACCACAAGAACATGTGTTGAGCTTTGTTTATACCAGCATTGTTTGTCATAGCCAGAATTTGGAAACAACCTAAATGCCCCTCAACCGAAGAATGGATGAATAAAATTTGGTACATTTTTGCAACGGAGTACTATATAGCAGAAAAATTAATGACATCTTGAAGTTTGTAGGCAACTGGATGAATCTAGAAAACAACCTATTGAGTGAGGTAACCCAGACTCAGAAAGACATAGTATGTACTCACTTATAAGTGGCTTTTAGACATAAAGCAAAGAAAAATAAGTCTACAGTTCCCAACCTCAGAGAACCTTGACAACAAATAGAATCCTAAGAGAGACATATATATATCTAATCTACATGGGAAGTAGAAAAAGACAAGATTTCCTGAGTAAATTGGAAGTGTGGGGATCATGGCAGAGGGTAGAGGAGGAGCCGATAGGAAAGGAGGGGAGTGGAGAATATACATAGCTAATATAGCATTCTTAATTAAATTTATAAAATATATGAGATTAAAATTTAAAACGATGAAGCACTTGGTCATTTCTAAGGCTGTGGATAAACCATGGAATCATTCAACATCTAATGAAACATCTTAGCAAACATGGACTATCAGTGAAAATTTCAGTCTAAGAAGAATCTCTATAGGAATGCCTCCAGCAAATTCACATTTAATTTGTCAAAATGAAGTGCTGTTCTTTAAGTTTAGATTTAAGTTATAATTAATTTTAATAAAGCCTGGATTACATATTGCATGATGTCAAGTAAGAGCAAATTAATATAATCTAGATGATTACCTAGTAGACACTTATCTTTAATGAGTAGACAACAGAAGATGGATGGAAAATAGATCAATATATAAACAATAGCTAGAAAATAAATGACAGATTTTATGTACATATACATATAAATGATACGTAGGTAAAGAGATGATAGACAGAGAATATCTACTTCAGAAAGAAACTCACATTTATTTGCAGATAAGAATAATGCTAGTATTTCTTGTAGATAATGCTCTTTTTGTCTTAATATGGTTTTCTGTCTGTATACTAATTATTTGTTTCTAAGCAAAGGAGCTATGTTGCCTTAGGGACCCACCTACTCTATTATAATAAGTTTTAGTTAATTATTTTAATACACAATGACTCTAGTTCCCAAAATATTTACATTATGAAACACTGGCCATTGGGAATTAGGAAAATGTATTCAGAAGTTCAAATTAACACATAATGGGTTGTGGGGAAAAGGGAACACTTCTGCATTGGACCTTGGGGGAGGGTTGAAGAGGGAGGGGAGAGACCAGGAGGGGAGCAGAGAAAAATATAGAGCTCAATAAAAATCAATAAAAGGAAAAAAAATTAACACATAATGTACTTCAAAAACAGAAACATCTCAAATATACATTAACATTATAAATGTATGATTCTGTTGTATATGAGATGTTACTTGGTAATACAAACAGAGATAAAGTATTCTATAATATTTTTTAAAAAAATATATATGGGTTTTAAAATATTATTAATAAGTAAAAAAAGCAAAAAAGTTAAAAAGCGTTTGATTTGGATGATCCCACAAATGCTGTAGAAAACACCAACTAAATTATGATGACAGAAATATCTATGTATTACAGTGGATACAGTAACTACGGGAATGTGTTGAGATCACAAAACATCCTTAGGAAATTGACTATGTAAGACATTTATTATCTTGATTGCTTATGTGGTTTCAGAGGTTTATATTTAGTATATATGTATATATATATATATTATATATATATACTCATTATATTATCTAAGTACACAAATATTTTGCATATAAGTTGTACAAGACAAGATTTACTGAGTAAATTGGGAATGTTGGGATCATAGCAGTGGGTAGAAGATAAGGGGTGAAGAAGGGAGAGGAGTTGAGAAAAATACATAGCTGAGATAGCATTCTTAAATAAACTTATAAAATATATGAGACTAAAAATTAAAACTTGATGAAGCATATGGTCATTTTCAAAGCTGTGGATAAACTACTGAATCATTCAGCATCTAATGAAACAGCACACTAGATAGAACATTTCGATCTATGAAGAATCTCAATATGAAACTTTGTGTATCTAAGTGTTTTAATAACTCTCTATCCTCCCAATGAAAGTTTCAAATGCAGTTAGTAAAATGCTATGGTTTAATAAGCACTATTCTGGATTATAGAGGGGAAGTTTCATTGATTTCCAATGAGATGGCAAAATGTAGGAGATCAAAGCATCACAACTGGTTTGGAGCAATGTGCTTGTGCAAGCAAATAAAATTCTTGTAAAAGTCTCTTTCAGTTTTTAACTCATGATATAGAAATACGATTGCCAATGCAACATACTTTCCAAGCTGTTTAACCGACCAAGTTTGATGGTACACGTCTGTGCACTCAGGAGGCTGAGAGAGACATCGTGCGTTCAAGTGCAGTTTGGAATACTACTGAGATTGTCTCAAAAAACAAACAAGCAAGCAAACAAACAAAATCCCCTGAACAGCACCTCCTCACAAAAAGTTTTTCTGGTCAAGTTGTTAAAAAGTGCTTTAAGTTTAAAACAAACAAACAAACAAACAAACAAAACCACTCTGATTTCTAGGGGATAACAGTGCCTATGTGAGCAATTGGTTAATTGCTAGAAAGAGCATGCGACACTGATAGAGCATTTCTTATCATTAACGCTTCATACACTCCCAAGGTTCTTATCCATATATGTCTAAATTAGATGAGTTCTTTTGCTGCTATAACAAATAATACAATTCAGGGAAGTTTTAAACATTTTTAAGTTTTTATACCACAGTTCCGTAAGTGTTTATACTTACTGATGTAGCTTGATGGCGCTACAGCTCTGCTTTGGGTCTCAAAAGACAGACATCAGTTCTTCTTTCAGCCTACGAGTGTATCTTCTTTTTCTGGTGGTGATAGAATTCATTTGCATGGAGCAACCTTTTACAAGATTTTCAACTTCGTGTTCCTTCTGTCCTTGCTCACTGTCTGCTCGGGTTCTTATATTCATTCCCTTCATCATCAACGTCAGAACCAGTATGCTAATCTGTTCTCTGTCTATGCATCTGTGAGATCTATTCTCTATCTCAACTCTATGATTATTCTTTGTGCTGTATGCCTTTGACTCTAGCAAGATAAAGATCTTCTAATTGTAAGAGAGGATCTGATAAGATTCACATAGGTGAAAAAAATTCCTTTCTTAAATGTATATGTTAAGATTCTTTTATATAGAACATGTCTATGGTCTCAAGTGTTGGACATCTTTATACCTTTACAGGGTGGCTTGTCTACTGGGAATGGTGGGGGTTAGTAGGCTTTTCAAAATCTTTCTACTCCAGCTTTACCCATCAAGAAATTGATATTGCTCAATAACCTTTTGAAAAACTGAAGTGCAGAAATCAGTGTAACAATTTTTGCATATTTTTAATTTTGCATACATAAAGGTTTATAACTGGATTTTCCCTAATTATATCGGACTAGCTGTTGTCACTTTCTTATACTTCTTGTATACCTATTCTAATATACATTTATCAATCACTAAAGGTTTTCTCACTTCATATGATAAATAAATCAATACAATCTGGATATAATGCCTTTCTCAGATCAGTTGCCCAATAAATACCATTTTCATTTCTTAATTAGTGCTCATTAATTTATTTTTAATTCTTAAGTTATTTCTCTAATTTTTAAAAATTGTATGTGTATAAGCATTTTCTATGTATATCCGTACATGAATCATATGCTGCTTGCCTTTGTCAATAGAGATCAGAAGAGGACATAGGATCTCCTGAACTGGTGATATGGGTGGCTGTGATCATAGCAGAGTTCTGGGAGCAGAATCTGAGTCCTCTGTAAGAACAAAGAGTGGTATCAACTACTGAGATATCTCTCCAGCCCCCTATATTTTTTAAATGCATATCTGCATTTTTAAATATCTGCATGTCATGTGTGGTTGGAGCATGCACTCATAAATGCAGCTGTCTTTCAGGCTAGGAAAGGATTTATAGAATGACAATACTGTCATCGTTGTTGGGAATCAAACTCAAGTCTGCTACAAGAGCAGCGGATACCCAAATGCTGAACAATTTCCTAGTCTCTCTCTTTACCTTATCTAAAGTTCTTCCTGCCTCTCTTTAAACATCATTGTTAAAAACCCATGGAAAACATTTTTTTCAGGTGTCCATTATGGGATAATTATAGTTCCCATTAAGCAATTTCTTTCCTAAAGTAGTCCATCATTTATAGTTTCATCACATATTAAGCTAATACAATCTGGGTCTATTTCTTTGTGTGTTACTGTTGCTATGACAACATTGAATGTGGTAATTCTTCAGAATAAAATAGAAGGCAGCATCACATTCTCCTGAACCATCTCAGTATAATCCTGAACCTAAGTATCTGTTCAAAAAGGCACGGGCTGAAGTCAGTTATTCCTTTCTGTAGATATAAGGGTCATGAACTGTGAGAGGAAAGATGATTTTTACATTAGATATCGAATGTGTGATTATCTGACTTGCACTGACATCTCAGAAGGAAGGAAAGGAAGGAAGGAAAATGGTAATGTAGCTTCCATTTCTATCAGTGGCCAACTATTTCAATATAAAACAAAACACACGGACACAGGACACAGATGTACAAACACACGCACACACACACACACACACAGAGAGAGAGGAGAGAGAGAGAGAGAGAGAGAGAGAGAGAGAGAGAGAGAGAGAGAGAGAATAGGAGGAGTCATAGTTCCTCACCTGGAATTCCGAAGCTTTAACTGCTTTGAAAGCAAGAAGCTCCCAAGATTCATGTGACGGTGAAAGCTAATCCAAATACATTATTTTAGGGAAAAAGACAATAATACAAATTGATTTGGAGTCTTTATTTATACCTCATTGGCATTGACACACTGTTCTGCAGGAAATTTGGCACAATTTTTCAAATGCTTTCATAGAATCTGAACAAACTGTATTATGACTTCAGGATATCCTTTTAATGTGTGGAAGGGAGAGAAGAGCTCCAAACTCTGAATCACATCTATCTATATGATGTGGGATTCCCCTCTGTATGCTGTGGTTACAATTGATGAGTAATGAAACTGCTTTGGACCTATTACAGGGCACAATGAGGCTGGGGAAAAAGGCAGAGACAGAGAGAAACCATGTAGCCTAGTCAAAGTGAGATGGAGCTTTACCCTGTAATAAACAGTGTTCTTAGGGACACTTTGTGTTTTAGTAATTATGGCTTCATATTTCTCTACATAACCTCTTATCTATCACGCTTTTCTCTTCCGCCTGAACTATTACTTCTTGTATTTTCTTTAGTTTTGGTTTTTGGAATGTAAGTTTATATTTGGCTGATTTATCAAGAAATGCTTTTCTTCCTCCTTCAATTACGATAGATGGTTTAGTTGGATCTGGGTTGGACTTCTTGGTCTTTTAGGACTTGGAATGTGTTGTTCCAGAACTTTCTGGATTTCAAAGTTTCCATTGAAAAATCAGCTGTTACTCTGATTTTCTGTTAATGTATGACTTGTGTACTTTCTCTTGCAACTTTCAATACACTGTTTTTGTTCTATATACTTAGTGTTTTAATTGTGATATGCCGTGTCTGCTTTCTCTCCTGATCTTGTCTATTCGGTGTTTTGTATGCTTCTATTATCGCTTTAGGTGAGTCTTTTCTTAGTTTGGGACAATTTTCTTCTAAAAGCTTGTCAATGCCATTGAGTTTTGATTCTCCTCCCTCAAATAATCCAATAATTCAAAGACTAGAGCTTTCATGGCATCTCATGCTTCTTTTATGTTTTTTCCCTGTGTCTTCTTTAATGCTTTTCTTAATCCTTCCTTATTTGGTCTTGATTCTCTACTTTATTTTGAGCCCAGTTATTTTATCTTGATTTATTCAGTCTACTTGTCAAGTTTTTCTTTGAGCTTTTCATATGGGTTATTGAGAGACAGATCTTTGAAATGACTTTACCATCCACAGCTTTAATACAAATTTCTCTTGTATGGTTCTAAAGAAGTTTGCATAATCACATTTATGTTTATTACTAAGGGACAAGGAGGTAAACAGACTTCTGGCAGACAGACTGATGAGGAGAGGGGTTACACAGAAATGACAAAGATGACAAACATCTGGCGCTTCTTCTTCTCCTGAGAAAAAAACTTGAAAAACATTTGTTTTATTCCCATTGCCAGAGACCCCTTCTGGATGTCTGGACAATATTGGTCAGATACGTTCAGGACTGGTCCTGAACATGTTTACCTGAAGCTATAGTCCTATCAGCCTCCCTTCCTTTGTCTAAGTTGACAAAATTGAAATGATAAGAACAAGGCCCATTCCAGGGTACCAAAAATTTTTCAGAATATTTAGGTTCCTGAGAGACAATCTATTCATTATTTTGATTTCTGGGTACCCTTCCCACTCTTGGGGAATCATTTCTCTGTCCCCTTTATGTTATTCTTCACTTCTTATAAAGTTGGTTACCTATTGTTGTCTGCCATTACTGATATTTTTCATGCCTTTTAATTCTTTCGCTGGCATGGAAAAAAAGTAAAACTCCGGTCAAGACACATAGGCCTTAACACTACAGATATTGCAACATTGGTATCTTCATTTCAGTGGGAGAGATTTTTACAAGATTTCTGAAATGAAAATCACCTTCAGTGTCAAAGCATTTCTTCTGGTTAGATAGTTAAATGTTCTGCCTAGAGCAGAAAAGGGACAGGCATATATCATTTGGATATAGAGAAAAATGTTCAAACTAAGCTCTCAGGTAGCAAACCCCACCCCATGGAGTACAAAATTTATCCCTAGAAATGAAGCAAACGGGTTTTAGAAAAAGAGAAGTCCTTTTTATCTCACTACCGTGAGTAGATGGTGGGTGAGTCAACAAAGTTAATTTTCATGTCAGAAGAACATAGGCTCTTGCATATTTGTTGATTATGTGTTTCAAATTTCATATCTCAGAAGCTGCTAAAATGATGGCATTTGCCTCTGATCTATGTTAGATATTTCACCAGAGTACGTTTTAGAAACCAGAAAGACAGGAGTCAACTAGGGAACACATGCTTTAAAGTTGAAGTAAAGGAAAATATTTAATATAAGCTATGCAGTTTCATTACTCTTAAACCGTATTCCAGAGGGCTTCCCTTTCTTGTGTCATATATTGCAGCCTTCCAAGAATGATGAAAAGGGAATTCAAAAGATACATGCTATAGGCTAAAACACTTTGTGCTCATATGTCAGCCTTTACAGCAATTTATTCAAGGTATCCATGTGCATGATTCATTCCATGAGCTTTTATTACTCACCTACTTCCACAAGACTGGGGTGGGAGGTGGTAATTGTGAAGCTTTGTGGTAGTAATCGGTAATGCAATAAACAAGAAAACAGATAAAGCAACTAAAAACCAAAGAGCGTGGCCAAATTTTGAGAATGAACCAACTCATTGTCGGTGAACTAATGGCCATACAGCGCATCAGAGTGGGAAAATGCTGTGGGAAGTACATCAAGATTAAGGAAAATAGAAATGAGGGACTTGGGATATATGTCTGAGCATGTTTAGTATTTTCAGAGGAAGTTCCTACTCCACAGCCATGTTTGGGCAGATAATGAGGGAGCTAACTGAGGACATCTCAGGAGGAATCACTGGAACTGATGGTCTGGCAGCAGAAGAGGGCAAGTCATGGTTAAGAATCCTGAAGGGTGGGTCTTTAGAGCTGAAACACAGGACGAGAAAGACGATATCCAAGGAGATGTGGCCAGGGCCATGGATGGCTTCATTGTGATGATTAAGACTTGTCATTGATCATTTTCTCAAGGAAATGATTGGGTTCACCTTAGGCAGATTGTCTGAGGCTGCAATGTGGAAAAGATTAACACATGACAAAATCAGAGGAAGGCGAGTAAGTTATAATCATCTGAGCAAGACATATTTTCAGTTGGAGTAAATGGCAGAAGAGGTAAATATTAAATCATAGTAACACTGGTCTTCTGAAAAGAGAGAGATTGTCCGTTTCAGTCTGAGCTTCAAAGGAAACACACATTTACAATTTGAAACTATGAGATTCAACTAGATGGAAATGAAGGGGAGACAAGAAGGACAGAGGTGGGGCTGAAAAAAAGTACTTAGAAGTCAAGGACACAGAAAGATACCAGAAGCAGCTGGAGGGGCTGGAGGTGATTTGCAGAAGCCAGGCAGAACATTGGCTAGAAGCCCATAGCAGAAAAAAAAAAAAAAGTAGGAAGTAACTGTCGTGCTGTTTCAAAGGCCCTTGAGAGATCCTACCTTCACTGAGAAGTGATTGGGATTTAACAAGAGACAGGTTGCAGTGGCCTTGAAAGCAATTGTTGGGACCTGATTAAATCATTATATGATTTCGAGACAGAATGAGCAAAAAAAGAGTTGGATGGCTTTCAAGATTCACTGACAGTGGATGCAGAAAAACAGGACAATACTGAAGGAAGTGAGGGGGTTCAGATATTTGTTGTTTAAACAGTTACTCCCTCCCCCGTGGAAAATTTGATATGTTTGAAAGTTAAGGAGAAAAACAAATTCAGAAGAGAGAGGAAGAATGCTCCCGTGTCCTTGAAGATACGATGTAAGACACTGTGTATCCTGAAGAGATGGCTTTGATGGTCTTGGCAGCTGAGACAGGCACAGGAGGCACAGGAGACAGAGTGCCAGCTGACACGATGTTAGCTGGGTACATGTGGAAGGTGCTCTGAGCCATTTCTAATGCATCGGGGAGATGAAACCAGGCCACTGAGAATGGCTGGGCAGCCTGTTGACATTTGAGGAGAAGAGAGATCTGTCTAGCTAAAGGTTCCAGATTCTTATATTATCATCATAATAAAGCCTTTATTCTCTGCTCTTAAGAACGAGGGCATATACATAGAATGCCTTTGGTTAATCTGTTTTGTTAATGATTCTGATCTATAAACTGTAACCTGTCAATTATATCTAGTTTTGCATCAGCATGAAAACACAGAAGTATCTTTTAGAGAAGTTTGGTTAATTCCTATGCACAGAGCCAAATCCCAATTCCTTTATCTATGATCTTATCTACATAATATGATCTTTCATAGTGAAAGATTCCTTCAACTTTACTTATGAACATTTATGGGTGGATTTATGGGACAGCTAAGCTTCTTTATTTCCCTGCTAACAGAAATACGAAATTGACAGTGTTCTTTGATTCACAGAATATTAAAAGCTGGGAAACACATGAGATCTTTGCATGTTATAGTGCATTTAGTTCATAAATGATAAAAATAGAGTGGGAAAAGAAGAATTGATAACTTTAAATAAATCCCGGATTTGCTGATGGACTTATAGATTGATGTATATGTAGATAGGTTTGCCTTCCTATAATCATTATCTTTTTTCTTAAATTTCCTTCTGCTTCAGGTTTACAATGAAATATTCAATTGCATGATCACATGCTTTATGCAGTCACAAAATTGTTTGCAAGTTATTTTAAACAATCAGTGCGTTTAGAGAAGAGTGTGTTGCTCTGCAGATGGTACCACTTGTGTGGGTTGAATGGGGACTTTATGTGCAAAGTATATTCAATCCTGCTGGCCTTGTAAGCACGTTAGAGTCTTTATAAACAACAGAGATACACAGATGCCCAGAGAAGCCATCTGAGGATGGAACACGAGAAGTGAAACCCAGCCACTGAATGAAAAGTGACAATGTTTGTCAGAGAGAAGGAGCAGGATTTGAGACTGTTTAACACAGAGTTTCCAGGGCAAGCTAATTTTGCTGGCATCTTGGTTACTCCAGCCTCTTAAACTGCGAGTCAATAGCTTTCTGTCGTTTGTTTGTTTGTTTGTTTGTAGCTTTCTGTTGTTGTAAGCCACTCTGTCTGTGGTATAGATCGTGTCATAGAGTCACAGCGGAGAGACACATGTCCTTCAGATTTTACCCTACATTTCACACCAAGACTAGAGGACATAGTCTACCATTATGTGTAGCTCGAGAAAGATGGCACATAACTTGGGAAAGACCGTTATTTAACCAGTAGCTAATCTACACCAGCAGCTTTTGCCTTAACTTTTTTAAGCTCATCCATTGCAAAGCATCAGCACAGTGCCTGCATGTGTCACATAATGTCTTGTGAATGGATTGCTGCAAGGCTTGGAGGAATTGTTCTACCAGTCAGTTGGTACAGCGCTTGCTGTGCAAATACGAGGACATAAGTTTGAATAACCAGCACCCAAAGAAAACAAGAACAAAACCTGAGGTTGGCAGTGTGTGCCTGTAATCTTAAATTCAGGCTTGAATGAGAAAGCATAACACAAGCATGGAAGGAAAATTCCTAAGTGACAAGTTCTTCCCATAAATTCAAGGGAAGAAGAGAATGTAAGAAACAAGGAGATCAATTTAGAATTCAGGATACCATCGCAGCATTAATGGCTGAGCATTTATTCATTTCTAGACATACTTCCAGGACTGAAGAAGTGGCTCAGCATTTACAATCACACACTGCAGAGGATCTGAGTTCTGCTCTCAGCACTTATGTTGGGTAGCACACAAGTGACTTCAGCTCTAACTGCTGGGAATGTGCCGTGTATTTTTCTGGTATCCTTTGGCACTGCATCCACATGCACAAACCCACACACTGCATCCTAGGGATGCTGGTGACTGGGGGAAGTGGTATCACTTAAGGTTTTTCAGTATTAAACCAGTAACATGACCTCGGAGTTTACACATGCTTGCTTCTCACTTATTTGGAACCCCCAAGAGGTGGCTCTTCCTCCTACAGGATTCAATAGAGTGAACTCACTAGAGGAAAATGTGAGATCTCTATTCTGAATAACATCAAGTGGCCCAAGTTTGGGTCTGTGCTTTAGAGTTTAAGGAACATATGTCTCTTCATCTTTTATTTAGAGAATTGTTTGCCTAGCAGCTCCAAGTATG
This sequence comes from Microtus ochrogaster, assembly GCF_000317375.1. NCBI lineage: Eukaryota > Metazoa > Chordata > Mammalia > Rodentia > Cricetidae > Microtus > Microtus ochrogaster. The sequence goes on from NC_022032.1 coordinate 12,855,979, forward strand.
TTTTCCCTCATGTACTTACTGAACTAGCCACGTTTACAGAACAGAATTCTGGAAATTAAGAATACTGGGAATTCGAGTTAGCAAGGAATTCCATTATCTGCAGTCCTGATGGATGTATTGTGCTGCAGGTTGGGAAATTCATGGCATCCATGATTATTTTTGAAATGGTGTATAGCATGAGTGTGGCCACCCGAAAGTGTAAATATTTACAAAGTTGGCACATTCATTTCTTACTGCTTGGTGTTGGTGCTTTGGCTTCAGTTTGACAATGTGTTCTTTAAGGATTAAAAACTAAGCAAGTATTTCCTCTGTCACCTAGAATTGCACCATATTGACATCATTCTCATTTTGTCACGTTATAAATACAAAGCAAAAGAAGAGTATTTGGTAAGAAAGTGCACTAGGAGAAGATGAGAGAGGAGTGTGCACATTTCTCATGATGGGAATAGTCAACCAAAATAAATCCGCATCAAGTGTTATATGTATTAGCATGAGTTGATGTCTGTTAGAAAACAAAGCCAAAGGATGTAGAAGGTGAAATGGTCGCAGGCTAAAATCACATCTGAGTGTGGCAGCAGCAGGTGTGTGTTAGAATTATACTGAGCCTCTACTGTGAAGAGCAACAAATCAGAACTCAATCACTCAGAAAGCAGGGTCAAGGGCAATTCTCATCCTTACATTTTAGCAAATAGTAGGAAGAAAATGATTTTCTGTCATCTAAACACCGGTTTCCAGGAAAGTAAATCAACAACCAGCTTATGAAATGCATTCCAGGAAAATAATATTTGTCCTTGGGATAGTTTTTTAAAGACTCAGAAAGCTGCAAGCTTGGGAAAATTATAGGAAAATAGCTAACAGATGTCAAAAATAAAATCAATCAAAAAACCAAAGATTTGGGTAATTGCATTGTAGACAAGTTGACATAAGGTTAATATTTATTGCTTATAATTTTTTTTACAAAATAGCAGGCATAAGATAAATAAAGAATGAAGATAAGAGCCACTGTCAGACGAATAAATCATAATATTGAACATAAACAAATCCATCCAGGACTAATGCTGCAGTTCTATTATCTCAGATATTTGGACAGTGGAAGCATTGTACATTCAAAGCCAACCTGTGAGTACAAAGCTAGCTGTCTCCATAGAACAGGACTGGGGATATAGCTCAGTGGCACAGGGTGTGCCTAGTGTGTGATTAGCCCTGTATTTGATCACTCATGCTCCAGAAAGAGAAATACAAATCCAGTCAACAAGGTAACAATGGTAAATATACAGGAATGCCAAACAGTGAATAAAGACAACACTGTTAGACATGTGGCATAAAAAAGGGGGAAGGTATAATTCTTTTGTCGTATGGAAATGAAAAATTCAAATAGGTACTTAGGCTATCACAATTATAAAGCAAAACCAAATATTGTAAACTTACAGATAAATGAGTTGCTATGTATTACATAGTATTAGACTTACATCTGGTTATTTGTTCACATAGAGAAACAAGTAAGGATAATGATTTCTGTACAATTTATATTGGATAGTATTAGAATTAAAACAAATGTGAGGGATGATTCGCTTAAACAGCGAAATAAACAAAGAAAAGCAGCACAAAATAGACAGGAATGGCATACTCACACTTTATTTTTTAAATGCCTAACTTTTTGTCCAAAAATAAATATATTCATCTGTTGAGTACATTAAAAAAATCTATAGAGAAAGCAGCATAGTATTCCAAAACTGTAGAATTTTTTTCCCTTTGGGGATGATATTCAGAATTAATATTTCTTCTTTTAATTACATATTTTATTTCTTAGTCTCTAATTTTTCATAATAATATGTTATTATTATGAAATTTCTCATAACTAGTCCAATCAGATTTAAATATTTTCTATTACCAAATTACAAAAATTAAATCTGAAAATAGTTTTTATTTTGAGGAGGTGAAATGAACTTTATTATGAAATAATATCAATGACCAATAGGCAAGTTCAGCATATAAGATAATTATCCCGAGCTTGTAGATCTCTAGGAACAACTTGACTAAGGGACTCACAAGTTATACTCTGACCTACCCACTCATACCGCAATAAACAGACACACACACATACACACACACACACACACACACACACACACACACACACACACGATGTGGGATTCCCGTCTGCATACTGTGAATATGCTGTATTGCCATTGGTTAATAAAGAAGCTGTTTCGGCCAGTAGCTTAGCAGAATAGAGCAAGGAAGGAATTCCAAGCTGATAGAGGAGGAAAGAAGGTGGAGTTAGAGAGATGCCATGTAGCTGCTAAAAAAAAACAGATACCTTCTCCACCCCCAAAATTGTGCCAGTAAACCATCAGTCTCATGGTAAAATACAAAATAATAAAAATGGGTTAATTTAAGATGAAAGAGTTAGCTAGAAATATACTTAAACATTGGCATTACAATTAATATAGTTTGATTATTTCAGGTCTGGGTGGCCGTTAATGAACAGGCAGCCTCTGCCAACAAATTGGCAACAATGTGGGTAACTACATCCACATAAAAACCTGAGAGAGCTTGAAAAGGAATTCTAGACACACACACACACACACACACACACACACACACACACAAAAAAAAAAAAAAAACAGAGTTTAATGCAACTTCTTGGTAGTGACTTTTATTTTTAATCCCAGCACTTAGGAGGCAGAGACATGCAGATCTTTGTGAGTTCAAGGCCCAGCCTGGTCCAAGAAGTAGTTCCAGGACAGGCTCCAAAGCTACAGAGAAACCCTGTCTCTAAAAAAAACAAGAAAAAAATTGGCTCCCTGGTTCGGACTGGCAAAATGACCTCTGGCTCTTTCCGGAGGTTCGGAATTAAAGGCATGTGCCACCACTGCCCTGCCCAGGTCCAGAGCTCCAGGGAGCCATTTTTTTTTTTGGAAGCTGCACAGCCTTTACAGCCAATGCTAAATCAGGAAGGAAGACCTCTTTAAAAGGCGCTGCGGTATCCTTGCTTGCTGCCAGCAAACAGAGCCCATCAGAAAAAAAAAAGTCACTTTGATTTTTCCTTCTCTATCTGATTCAAAATACCTAATTTTGACATAATCTTTATTTAGTATATGGGTAAATGTCTTTACTTACAGGAACAACATATTAGTATTTAAGACACACAGAGTTTTTGCACTGTTTAGATCTGTTCTTAGATGGAATCCAAGGTGCACCTTACTCTTAAAAATATAAAGAAATAAAAGCATTCAAATTGATTACTTAATAATACATGTTGAGAAAAAGTAAATTAGATACCATATTCTCAAACCATTGATGTGCTCTTATATTCAAATTAAGAAATAATTTTAGCATTTGAAATGTAAAAGGACTTATTGTGAAATTGCATTGCAATAGTTTTACAAGGGTACATTTAAAGCATTGTGAAGAAGTTTTGAGTAGAGGAAGGACTAACAGCAGAGCAAAAGTTTCAAATTAAGTGTCTTAATGTTTTTTTTTTATTGCAGTAGAATGTAAGATACTTTCTAAAGTATTAGAAAGTGACAAATAGGAATACTGATCACAGAAGAAAGTATGAAGGACACTTTACACTAGTGTTAAGTTTTTAACACTTGCTGTATATGGGGCACAGCTGTCGTGCTGGGAATGAGCTGCTCCTGTCATCATTTCTGTGCATGTATGAGGAGCATAGAGTGCCAAGAAGCAACTCTCATCAAAACTGACTGCAACCTGCAGCCAGTCCAATGTCTCCTCTGTTCTCTCTCTCTCTCTCTCTCTCTCTCTCTCCCTCCCTCCCTCCCTCTCTCCTTCCCTCCCTCCCTCTGTCTAGTTTAGCGGTCCTCAACCTTTATAATGCAGTTCCCCTTTAATGCCATTTCACATGTTGTTGTGACCCCCAATTAAATTTATTTCATTGCTATTTCCTAATTGTTATTGTTGTGAATCGTAATGCAGATATCCATGTTTTCTGGTGGTCTTAGGTTAACCTGTAAAAGGATCTTTCAACCCACAAAGGGATCATGATTCACACAAAGAGAAATACTGGTCTAGTTGGTCATGGAGGTAAAATTTGTTCTGAGAGTCTCCAGTTTACTACTATTGCTGTACTTAACCTAACATTCTACTTTTGCTAGGAAAAAATTCTTGGGGTTTGGTAGAAAAAAATTCTTGGGTTTTTGTTGCTGTTTTTTGTTTATTTGATATTTGTTTCTTAGTTTGTTGTTCTGGGGGTGGTTTTGCCTTCTTACTTTTTTTTTAACATTTAAAAATGAAAATGAAGGGGGCTGGAGAGATGGCTCAGAGGTTAAGAGCACT
>NC_022032.1:12860436-12873315 GCF_000317375.1 Microtus ochrogaster
AAAATGAAAATGAAGTAAAAAAATGTCTATTGCTATGTCTGAAAGAAATTTCCAGAAAAATAAAATTTGATAATTAAAGCATGTCTATTACTTGGTAGCGAACAGTAGGATTTTCCTCATGAAGCAGGAGACGTAACATCTGTAGATCATAATATCTATAATGGAAATGGGGACTCAATAACTGGAGTTAGAAAGTCGCGTGGAAAAGGGGAAATCAGAGGTCAAATGTTTATGCTAGGATAAGAAAAATCAGGATGGCATTTTAGGGGTTGGAGATAGGAATACAGCCGAGATAAAGGAGCTCATGATAAGCTCAGTTTTGGTTTCTTGTTTTTGAGTTTCTAATATTTGACTTTTAAAATTGGCAGTGAGCTAACTCTAATTCATTCGTGAAGATTTTTGAGGAAACAGAATTACATTGTGTTGCATCTCTGGCCCTAGATCCTAGAGTATATGTACCATCCCTCTCCCCATGTGTCTTCCCCCATGCCCCAGGATCTGAAACATACACTGTCGTTCCTCTCCTACACTTTAGAGGAACTCCGTTTCAGCTCTCTGTCTTTTGCCATGTACAGCCAAATATTTCGTTACAGAATTGATTTTACTTTCTCCTCCCTGGACACATCCCATACATACTACCCACCCAGCTGGGCAACTCTTAAGTAGTTCTATCCATCTCTGTCCCACTCACTTGCCTCGCCACCATTCAAGGGAGGCATGGATAATTGATGCTGATGTAGTGTTGCCAGAAGATCTATTTCACCCACCACAAGGAACTTTTCAAGTGTGCTGTTGTGTCCTCCCAACAGTTTCCAAATGATACATGGGAACTTGGGCTTTTTAAAGAAGAAAGATTTCTGACAGTTTTAACTTGAGAACAGATCTATGACGAGCTGGTACGGAATCTTCTGGTCATTGCCTCTCTGCCGCCCTGCCGCAGCTCAGCACCAGACTGCAGTGCGAGATCTCTGAAAAAATTTTGTGTTCTCTTCGCTTGTTACAATTGAACCACTGATATCACACAGACCTTTATTAGGGCACTGGCTGATTTCCATTCGATCTGGCTCTCTGAGTCTTGTCACGAGGACAGGAACTTCATTTCATGGTTGTCTTAATAATAATGTTAGGCATGTCATCCCTTTTACTTTTTAAATTTGGAGGCTAAACTGAAACAATTGACTTAGTGCCTCCTTTTTGGATTTCTTAATGTATTCTTAAATAGGATGACAACCAGATTTATGACTTGGGGCATGATCCAGCACTTAGAACAGAGTTGGGATGTGTGTTAAACTCTATTTCTGCTTCATCTTCTGCAGTCCATGTGTGGTGTGAAAGATCACAAAACACTTGAGGTCTCGGAATCTCAGAAAAGGTAAATTATGCTAATTCAGGAAGCACCAGCCTCACAAAAAGAGTTATCTACCAAGGTCGCTTTTTGTCTCACGTGTTTATTTTATATTGCTAATTTGCATAACCTGATATTGTTAAGCATTTACAGGAACAACTCTAGCAGCATGCTACATAATTTAATCATAGTCAGTTTCTAGAACTAAGAAAAAGCACTTAAAGCCTTGTTAAGCATTTCTAATTGTGTCACTGACATCATTTACGCTTTAAAAATAATCAGAGTGAATTAAGGAGAATGAATCACAAACTTAAATATTATATTTCTGTAACATGAAATAAATCTTAGTAATAAAGGATTGAGTTAGAAGAAAGTCAAAAGAGAGTACAACCAATTTTACAATAATCTAACATAAGCTATCTCTTGGTTTTAAATCTAAAAGAAAATTTGTTTAATTTTAAGGCTACAATAGAATTTGTATGTCTTTCCTTTGGAGACAAAATCTTCTGGTCCCTCACTATGAGACTATCTTTAAAGTGCACTTGAAGTTAAGAATCTTGATGAGCAAGGCAACTTTCACCACTCTACTGCGACAAGTGTTTTACCTGTCTCCAGCTTTAAGAGAATATTCTTCAGTAAACATTTTGTACACAGAGCTATTTGTATTTCCTCTATTTGTATGCTTCACAAGGTACTAAGAGCAACTTTGGCTTGGATGCAGTATAGTTTTTGTTCTCCTGTTTACATTGCCATTATCAATAATGTTCAAGTTCTGTTATATTTTTGATAAATGCTGTGAAATTATGATTTAATATAAAAAGCACCATCTTCATTTTCTGAGTTGATGCCAGATACCAGTCCAATATAAGGGAAATGTATGAGTAAGAAGTTTCATTATTGTATAAATAAATAGCATAGTATCTCTGTAATGTGGGAGGAAACCTTCCTGGTACATTTACAATTAAAAATAAAAGGATCCATTGTCTCCAGGAACAAAGATAATTTTAGAGCAATTTTTGGCCTTTGGGCCAAAACTGACTGACACTATTTGTATGACAATAAGAAATTTTCTAATATATCAATGTTTGTATTTGATACCAAGAAACACATTTTATGCCCCTAGTAGGTAAAGATTTTATTATCCATGAACAAATTATATTATGTTCAAAACTGGACTAATATTATCTCCTGAAACATGATTGGCATATTTTCTGTCTATTTTGTTGTTCCATCTTTTGTTAAAGCAGCATGCTCATTTTTGTTTGAGAGCCAAATGAGAGCCTAGTTTTTCTCATGTTTAAAAATTCCAACCTTATATAAAAAATAGGGCTAACATTGAATCCAAACATTGTCATTTATGAATTGCATGTGTGGATAGGTCACTTGAAATCACTAGATTATGAACATGAATAATTGTGGAGATGTTAATGAGCTTTGTAATAATGCTATCAACAAACACTAAACTGTCAGCTATTGTATCTTACACATATAGTCTCAACACTGAGCATGCAGAAAGCTGGAAGCTCATAAGTTTATAAACAGCTGGATAGGGATTTCCAGGCCACTGTGGGCTATTTATCTTGAACCTATTAACAAAGATACAAGCAAGGACAAACAAATAATACATTGCCAGGATCATAATAAAGAACTATATTTAGATGGTCAACTTGATTTCATAACAATTCTTGCCAAGCCCCAAAGACTTTTAGAATCACACAAGAATCATAATGAAAGCTAATATCTTTCCCGAGACTCTTAAAAACAAGTTTAAAGAATGACCCTTTCCTTTTTGGTGTGTTTTTGATATGACTTGTTTTATTTATTTGCTTGGTTTTCCTTTGATATTGATTAGGGCTTAAGTTTAATAGTCCATCATGATAAATTCTATGTTGGGATAAGTTTCAAAACTGAGCAAGAAAATACGTATGAAGCAATAAGCTTGTTATAAATTACCTCCATTATCTCCCAGAGCTCTGGGAAAGATTCAGTGCACATTTTATGGACTCTTGCCTTCTTTACCTTTTTAAGCCAAGAGAGTACTTAAACAGCTTCCCCACCAAAAGAGGATCATAGATCCAGTTGCCCAACCATGATGGGACACAGTTCTTGCTAAAAACCAATTTGCTTTCACATAAATGACCAAGAATCCCCCCTTTCATCTCTGTCCCTTGATGGCAATGTGGCTTTATCTCTTATAAACCAAAGAGTCCAAGGAAAAGTCTAAATGAAAGAGAGAAACAACTCTGTCTCATTGCTTCATAGAAGTGTGTCCAACAGAAGTATCAGACCTGCTTTTATTCCCTAATTCAGAAACAATTTATGAACCTTTCCAAGGTACGACAATATACTTCAATAGCCAAGCTGTTTAGAAAATTGCTAAGGAAGAAATGATGATCCCTAGTATAGAGTGTCTCCCACTGACTTCTAGAGCAAGGAATATTTTCTGTCTCTTTAAAAATGCCAAAGAGGATGAACAAGTGGTTCTCTATATTACCCAGTGTAACACAGGGTTTGGAGACAGGTTCATTTGGTTCCAGAGTAAAGGCATCATAACATAGCTAACAACACCAGTCTTTTAAGTGACAAGTATCTAAACCTTATGGTTTTCAGCACCTACTAAGTGTCTCCTAGCAGTCACACTTACACCAGAAAATTCTGTTTACTACTGAGCAACTTCTGTACCATAAAAAAAGCAAAATGGACGAGTCGTAAATTGCTCTAACCATTTCTCATCGGCATTCCTAACATCACTATATCATCTTAAATGCAAGGAAGATTGAAAATGTAGTCAATGTGCTTTATGGTTGGCTATATTTTTCCTGAATAAATAACTTGCTTTTTATGAATATTCCTAAGTAAATGAGAACAGCAGGCATAACTCATTAATGATCCTCTTTCATCAAGAATGTGCTTTTAATTTTATAAATCCATAAACATGTCTTTTCCTCGTGTGAAAGAAAAATAATATATTGTGTGTCAGAATTCAAACTCAAATACCAGTTTTTGAAGAGCAGAAGTTGTACTAAGAGCCTCACTGTTTGAAATAATTTACTGTAAATTGACATACCTAAAATTATTAATGGCATAGTGAAGTCTTGTATGGCTAGCCTTGGCTCATAAACTTCCATGAGAGGTGTAGTTCTTTCCTTCTTTGTGATTAATATTTTATAATATTTAAAATCTAAAACTAATAGGATGTGATTTTGAGGAATAATGTTTCTAGACATTTGATGAAATAACTTTTTAATGAATATTACAATGCTTCTTTGGGGAATGTTTTCTGTTTCTATGGTTAGTTTTTAAATGTATTACAGTTAAAAAAATCAAACCAAATTTGTGTGTGAAGTGAAATCTTACTTTTACAAATTCAGAAGATGGATGTTTGGCTATATAAGCAACTTAAGATGAAATATGTTGTTAATTTAAAAATATTGCTAGAATGAACTGCATTGAGGTACTTATATGTTGACTCTCTTTCTTTAGTCACTCATCCATTAATTCAAACTATATCTATTAGATTATTGTATGCATAGTAAGTTCTACAATGAATCAAAACTTTCAAAACAAAAAGTCATAATTTATCTTTCATACACTCAGTGAGGTAACTTCAGTAACAAAAGAAGGATAATTCAATGCAATAACAAACATATCCACGACAGAGTAGCACAGCATGCAAGAAGGACTTCAGATATTAGACAGGGAGGCTTCACCTCGGCTGCATGTCAGCTGAGACGTCACCCAATGAGAGCTAACTAAATGAGGAGAGGGGATAAATGTCTTGTGCATCTTGTGCAGAAACACAGATAGCTGGTTAAACATTATAGTTTCATACACTGAGTAGCAAGCAAGAGCACTGACAGCACTGGTGAGAAAATATGGAGTCCTCATTTATCCTGGAGTTTGGAATTTTGACATTTAGCAAGGGAATGAGGTAAAGGTTAATGCATAGCTAACTATGATTGATTATAAAGAGGTTGACTTCATTTTCATGTCTTTAATATTTTTTTAAATAAATGTGGACACAGTCTTTTGATTCAACATGCAAAAAAGCCTCATGTCTTTATTTTTAAAAACAAAGAAAGGTACTTGGCACAAGAAGTTCCTTGACCAAGTCTTAGAGTAACAATGATATGATTTATCATCATCAGAACACAGGATTCTTCATTTTCTCAGGTAACTTAGCAGGGCTATGACACATCTATTTTTGTACATTTTTTTTTAGTAATTCTATGAGAGTATTGCAAAACATGTTTTGATTATATATACCCCTGCCCTCTCTCTTCCTAGATCCACCCATCATTCATAATGCCCACCCACTTTGTGACTTCTTGAAAAAAATCCATTTCCCAACAGCTATCAATTGCCAATAGCTATTTATCCATGCTAAGATTTTGTGTGACTTAAGCTTGTACAGGTCTTTGGCACATTGTCACAACCACCATGAATACAAGTGCATCTACTCTGATGTTTCTAGAAAATGTTTTCTGGTCATCCACACCTCTGGCTCATCTCTCCACTCCCTCTTCTGTCATGATCCTTGAACCTTGGGAGGGGGTTTGTGATGTAAATGTCTTGTTTATGACTGATTATTTTCTTCTCTGTTATTTCCTGTGCTATGACCACTTGATCCCTGAGTTAGTTGCCATCTACTTCAAAAAGAATCTTCCTTGGTGAGGCTTGAAAACTACAACACTCTATTGAGATAGCAATACACCATTAGGAGTGAGTTTAATAGTATGTCCATTTAGCAGAGTAAAGTTATTTTATTTCCTCATGCTTATGACTTATCTTACCACAGGTTATTGGCTCTGATAATCATTCCAGGTATAGAACCTGCAGGTAAATCCAGTCAGAAAGTGGTTTGATACTCCCATGACATTTTTGCCACTATTGCGCCAATATACATATCTTGTCAGTCCTGTCATTATTAAAGCTTACAAGTTTCACAACTGGTAAGACTGACTGTTACTTTTCTCCTCCAGTAGTGTGGTGTACTACATTTCAGGACTATGTAAGTTAGCCCGTAGGGATTAAGATTCTTGATTAGAACAAGCACTTCGCGTTCTATGTTTCAAGTAAATAGTGCCTTCAACAACAGGGTTCTGCCATCAAATTTGTACACATTTATTGTTTCGACTATCTTTCTACTTCCAATATAATGTTGAATGATTAATAAGGAATATATATATATATGTATATATATATATTGCAGTTGTACATGTATATGTTTACATATTTTCATATAACTGTAATGGCTAAAGATTTGCAAACATATAGTCTATACCCAGAATAAACTATGCTTAGTTGTTCAGAAGAAGTCATTTGCCTTGTGTTCTCATTAGACAGAAAGTACTTTTATTCCAAGTGGCAGCTGTTCCTGTCCGCTGTGTAGGAAATCAAGCATGGAAATGCCCTGTAGACTAGCCATTTCATCTGCTTTGCTTATAGAAGACACCTGTGAATTACTTTGCTAGTTTCTAACTTTTAAATCCTTCCTGACTGCTACAACTTTTTAATCATTATACATGCAATAGAGATTTTTATATCAAAGAAACAAATATTGAAGAAATGGGTGCCCTTTCAATTCAGTTAATCCTGGTACACAAAAATACTTAGATCTATATTCATTCATAGTATGTAAAGTAGAATATTAAGTTGAAATTCTGCTCAAGGTATTAAAAGAATAACTTGGAGTAAACTGAATTTAATGGTATGAGCAAAGACTGACTCCTGATTCAGTTATTCCTAAAACCAGGAGGAGCTCATAGAATTTTAACTCAGATAAAGGTCTTTATTAGAGATTTATCACAAAATCATGCAAGGCCATAGGAGAATCCACTCAGCTAATCTTTCCTTTTCTGACTTTTTTCTGTCATTCCATTTTATCATCTTCCTTTAGTTTCCTTTAATGTAGCTCTTACTTATTTGTATGTCAGTGTGTATAAAATGTGTGTACTAGGGAAAACTGAACTTGATGATTTTCACTTACTAATAGCTCTAACGGTTTTTCTTGTTATTAACTATAGTCAAAGTGGTTTTGCTATAAATTTTCTTTTCACTACACATGGCGGTTTCCATTGGAGAGGTATAATTTTTTGGAAGTTCATATCATCATTGTGCATGATTCATCATTCATATCAAAGGAAAAGTGGGGTTCCTTTCCTCAGTCATAGACTAAGTTTATAAAATCAGGAGATAAGCTGATGATTCTGGTAGATCTTGGAATCTGGTTGATCTTGGAACTCTCCTCGTGGTGTCATTGGAAATGAATATCTACTTCAATGTGTACTGACAAACTTCTCTCCAGCATGCTTGCATGCCTTATAAAGGTCCTCTTAGAAGGACTCAACAGATCACATTATCTGATGTTCAGTTAATGACTGTGGAAAGACATATTACTATTGGTAATACACAAATAACTTCAATACACAGTGCTATTATAAGAATGTTCACGCATATGTGAAGAACTTAGCTTTCGATGAGAATTCATTTTCCCCCAAAGAAGAGCTTAAATTTCAAAATATTTTAATCAAGTTTTTAGAATAAAATTTATATAAAGGTTTATCATGTGCTGGCGAGAAAATGCACCCTTTATGGGCATTATAGGTACCAAAAATTGACCATATTAGAATCAAAAGTCTGCTTATGTGCTTCATTCAAAGTTTACCAAACAGATACAGGTTTCTTTGTTTTGTTTTTTTGTTTGTTTGTTTGTTTGTTTTTCAAGACAGGGTTTCTCTGTAGCTTTGGAGCCCATCCTGGAATTAGCTCTTGTAGACCAGGCTGGCCTTGAACTCACAGAGATCCTCCTGCCTCTGCCTCCTGAGTGCTGGGATTAAAGGCGTGCACCACCACCGACCGGCTCAGACACAGGTTTTATAGCAATGAAAGTGTGTAAGGCAATCATTTTTGATTCTAAAAAATTATAGAAATGTCTAGCAAGCTACTTCTAAAAATTATGCCAGGGGCAAAGATAAGGGCAAACTTGTCAGAGAATTATGTGTGAATTTTCACCATAAATAAGATTCTAGAAGAAAATATTGTAAATGCTTCATTATATTTAGGGTTCAGATATTTTATGAAGTATTTTAGGTAATACGGTGATCAAATATAAATTCTGACTTGATATGAACTGGTAAGGAATTAATTAGAAAGAAGTGAAGACAAACAAAGCTAAGATAGGAAACTTTCCTCAAGTTACTATGCCATTCAAGGCACTAATATCTTCTTTACCCAGGATGCTCATAAACCAAACAAATGTGATCAGATAGCAATGCAAATATAAATAGTGGATATAACTTTTATAATACAACTTACATCATATGGCAAATATATATGCTGATAATACTACTTCAGAGCACGGACAAAATTATCCCTTCAATTTACTAATAACTAAATCAGAATAATCAATGTTTCCAAAATATAATTTTTGTGCAATGTGTTCATAAACTGATGTGCATAATTAAATGTGGTGAGGGGCTTCATCTAGTCCAGTTTTATCCTGTCCCCAAACTGGAAGAACATAGTTAGATGAATAGATTTTGTCTCAATTGACTTTCATATTTTAAGCAGTGGTATATAATGAGACATTAGAAATTCTCTATGTTTAAGATGTATTTAATACTTTGTGTGCATGTGTGTTCTTGTCAGTGTGGTTGCACACGTATAGCGCATGTGGGCAGTGAGAGGGCAAACTTGGATGTTAGTCCTCATCTTGTGAAGGTGAGATTGGGAACAGTAGACAGACACCCACATGTGTTGTGACCACAGGTAAGAAGCATACTATCCAGCCATGTCCAGTAAAGTTGGTATGAGAGAAAATAATATATTTAATAGGCTGTGTATTCTGTCCTCCATCTCGCATACTCCATTGCTTCTGTAAATGGGTGAACATAATCGAAAACAGGTACAGGAACTCAGATACTTCTTTCTTATTGGCACAGGCTCTCTCCTATTAATTGCTGGTTAAGCTGTCTTTGCGAGCCTGCAGTGATTCTTCTGCTTCTTTGTCCTCTTCTTGGAAAAGGGCTATCCAGGGCTCTGGTTACCTGTCTACCTCTAACATTTAGACAGGTTCTGTACCTCTAGACTCGGGTTATCAGGTTCATGAAGGAAGTATTCTATGCACCCCCATCTCACCATCCCTCTTGATTGTTTTTTGAGTATGAAATACTTCTTATAAAAATGTGGGTAATATACAATTAAAAAGACAATTTATTATATTGATTTTATATTGATTTATCAGTTTAATTTAACTTCCTAGATTGATGCAAGACTAATATGGATTGTTAAGTATATCATGTAAAAATGTGTTTTGGTAAGATTATTTGTAACTGCATTATTGTGTATATATATATTTCAGTAAGGTAACCTAGTAAATTTCAAGTAAAAAAAAAAACTGCTTTGTTTTTCCCAGAGCAGTGCTCCAATCACATTTCATCAGCTCTTCAATGGCTTTGGATGATGTTTCTGACAGATCCCATATGTATGAGTCTGGGTCACATCAGACAACAGATGGTACATTCAGCATTGAAATGCAAAAGAGTTTAATAAGTTGGTCTGTGCAGAGATACAGGTAAGCTTAAGAAGCCAAGGAGAAATACTGAAGCGTCCAGGGCTTCTCACCAGTGGACAATATTAACCTGCTGGCCTTCATATGTCACAAGTGAGAAATGTGATCAGGGTCCTGGAAGCAGAAAATTATAAACAGGTACCCACAGGTGTTGGTAGCACAGGTAAGAAGCAAACTATCCAGCTATGCCCACAAAGTCGGTATAAGAGGAAGCACCATGTTTAATTGGCAGGATATTCTTTCCTCCATCTCCCAGACCCTATTGCTTCCCGAAATAGATGAATTTAATCAGCAGAGGGTACAGGAAGTCAGGCACTGAGGTGAGAAGTAGACAGCCTCATGGTCATAACAAGACAAGATGGGGAAAAATGTGTTAGAAAATGTAAACATGGAATAAGCATCATAATGCAGCTTTTATCTTTATGAGGCTTATGTAATATTTTCTCTTGAACAAATCAGAGCATCTAATCTCAAACATACAAACATGAATATCCTGTTCAGCTGAGAGCCAGAATTCTCTCTCACTCTGTTAGTATTGTCCCCAATGGCTTCATTCTGTATAATCTTTTCCTGTCAGCCGGAAATCTTAGATCATGGAAAAATTGTTCCTAACATTCTTAGAGTGAACCTTCTGCAAGCCTGGAAAACTGCCTAAAACTTTAGTGGTATAGAGAGGTTGGGATGTTGCAATCCAGAGCCAGATTACAATGAATCTGTCGCTATCTTTATCCCCTTCCTAGCCATTACTTGCCCACCTTGAGACTATCAAGTGAAACATTTTGTAATCTATTAACAGACCAACAGCTTCCTTTGTTTTGTTACTATAAATGTTGACGACACTGTTAACCTATTAGAACATGGAATTTGGGGTTTTTACAAGCTCTGGATCCTCTTATATTTGACTCCAGAATAAACTCATTTCTACCTCCTTTGAGGTGAGAACTGTGCTTTTTGCATTGACATCCCCATTTTTTTTGTCTTCAGTTTTTCCAGAAAGGGTCATGTCTAAGGAATAGAGAGAAGTTAGAAAGACAGAGACCTTTTGCTCATTTAATTCTTATTCTTGACCTGGCTCAACCAATAAATAGCTCCCCTGATGACAGAAGCAAAAGTGATAGACTACTCAGTGGGAGGAAAGGGAATTGGATGTGCTGAGCTATGCCCTTGACACAGACCATTGCTCTCCACCGGAAGTTCTGAGAAGTTTCTCTGTTTCTGCATTTGGTTGTTATGAGGATTTTGGTGGGTGTCTCTGTAAATTATCTGCTTGAGCTAACTCTCCCTCTTCCAAAACTCTGTAATGGTAGAAAACAAAACAATGCGAGTGATTGGTGCTCATGGAATGTAAAGTGTGATACATTGAATGCAATTCCTTGTCACCCTGGGGATTTTTCCTTTTTTTTTTTTTGCCCGCATTAAACTGGCATTCTTCTAGTTCTTAAAATTATTTTGTTTATCAGCTTCTCCTTTAAATCATTTGTGTCCGTTCACCGAATTTCCTGCTAGTCGGTGAGATAAATTCTTTGAGTTTATTCTAAATGTTTTCCATTATCTTTCTATTTGTGGTACTCTGAATACAGGTCTCCTCTAAAATTTATGTTGATGTATAATTTTCACTGTAATAGTGTTAAGAGATGGTACATGTAATTTTAGATGTGGAGGTTAGAAAAAAAGAAGTGAAGAATCACCAACTGCCATGAAAAGCCCAGAAGCTGGGAATACATTTAGCATTGTCTCAGCTGAACTCAATGATGAATCTTTTGTATCCTTTATGACATGGGATTTCTCCTAGTTTGCATTTTGTTTCTTCAATAAACCACTAAGCAAACCCAAACCCAATTTGGGGAGAAAAAGGTTTATTTCAGATGTAGTGCACAATGGATGTTAGTACCTTAAAGTCTGACCCTTGCAAAAGGAACCAAATCAAAGACTACAGAGAAACATGATTTTCCAGCTTGCTCAGCTGCCTTTCTTATGTACCTGCTCTGAGCCCTCTCATGTCAATTACAAACCCAGAAAACATCCCGCGGATATGAGTCTAGGTCAGTCTGATAGAGGCAAACCCTCAACCGAGGTTCCCTCTTCTTAAGTATGTCAAATCGACAAAGAAAGCTAACAATGACAGGTGAGCAGTATGTTAGTGCAGCCAGCCTGCCTTAGCAGCAGTAGTGACGTCATCACCTGCTGTCAGGTGCGGTGCATTTTTACCATCAGATAAGAACTATTTACTTCGGTATAAGACTCTTGTGCCCCTAAAGGTGTCTATCTGTCACTTTTCCATATAGCCCCTTCTTGCTCCTCTCTTGCTCTCTTGCCTGAGCTCCCTGTCTCTCTGTCTGTCTGCCTCTCTCATTAACCCACTCTGAGATGGCCTTTTGCTCTTCTCCTCTGCCCCAACAATCCTCTTACACTAGATGTGTTGCACGTGGCATGTTCTTGTAGCATCATACCTAGGCAAGGCCTGACAAAGGTACCCAGTTTGCTGCTTTATCATGGTTCCCCTAAGGAAGGGTGTAATCTGGAAATGATAATACTCTTTAATCATAAGAAAGTTTTGAGTAGACTATTGCTAAAAAGAATCTGTTAAATAGTTTATAAAATGGCAGAGATATGTATTGAAGCTGGCACAAGGCAACGTATCTCAGGGTTGGAGTCCAAACAATCAATCCTAGAGAGGCCACTGAGTAGTAACTTCTGAAGGTGAATCCTTCAACTTTCAATGGAGACTCCAGGATATTGGAGATGCCAGGGACATTGTTGCAGGCATGGGATGAAGCTGGTTCAAGAGAGAACCCATGTGCATGATAGGCAGCTGAGCTGGAAGGCTGTGCCAGCCTATGCCATTTAAAGCCAATTTCATCAATGAATGAGAAAAAAAAAGAAACAAAAAGGAAAGGAAAGGACATGTTCTTCTCCTAGGTATGTCAGGGGAGAAAGGTCATTGTCGATTATTTATTTGTTT
>NC_022032.1:12873795-12877532 GCF_000317375.1 Microtus ochrogaster
TGCTAGTTTACAACCTGTACATTGTTGGGGGGTGGTTCATTTTTAATGATTTTATTAAAGTCTGTTAGTATCTAATAATACATATGACAGATATGTCAGTTGAAATAAAAAATAAAATATAAATGCCCCAAATCAATGAAACCAGGTGTTAATTCACTGACACATAGTGAACTAAATGGAAGATTGTAGGAAGACAAGGCTAACTTACTAAAATTGGAAATAAATTTGGGACACTAATATTGATTCCATACAAAAAAGTTATTACAGGGGAGTACTGTGGATATTGGGGCATCAAAAATTGAGATAGCTGGTAAAAATTACCACTCCTGGAAACACAAATCCTCCACATTCCGGAACAAGGCCACCATAGCTGCAGCCCACAGGAAGCACACTGCTAGTTCCTGCGTCTTATTTATGTTGGTTCTATATGCAAACTTATTCTTACTCCATCTCTTACATCAGTATAAAATATTGGGCAAAGGTCTGCAAGTACCTCATTGTGTGACCACCTTCCTGGCAAAGCCTTCTCTTATTTCTTCTAAGCAGAACTCTTCATCTTCAGAACAAAAGCTCCATTAAATCTTGTCCCTGCAGACAAGATTGCCTCGGGTTTCTCCTTCAGCATACTGGGCAGAGCCCAGTGGTATTTCTGACACCCACAGGAATTCGAATCTCATGATGTGTCTCGCTCCAAGCTTCTGACCCAATTACCTGCTACTGTTAAACTCGGTGGGTGTTAGATTTTTCTTTCTGACATTTCTCCCGATATGGAGACCAGGACAGTGAGTGTATAAAATACAATACAAACAAAATAAACAAAAGTGATTTTCGCCTAAGGGCTTTACTATTAGGCTCTCTTAGAAAACAGAAAGGGTTTGTTTGAAAATCAATATAAAATGTAACATGTTCGGAGACATCCTTATGTTACTCCATTGTGTGTACAAGCCTTTGTGTTTATCATTGTTTCTCGGGAGGAATACAAAGCAAAGCAAAACCAACACATTCACAACCATTTAAATAATTTACCATAGGGGAGTTCTCTGTGTTTTATCTTAAATTTTACAGTACTTTGTCCTGAGACCATCCTATTCCTCCCCAGAAGTCCCTATGGATTTTCTCTGATTGTGTGAAGTCTAAGGCTTTCTGGTGGTTCTGGATTGCTGCATGTTACCTGGGAGCTACTCCCAGAAGTGTGCTGAGATTCCATCATGGATCCAGAGAGCAACCAGCTCCTGAGACAAAATCTATTGGTTGCAGGACTTATAGAATTTTGGGAGCTGCGAACCCCCCAGATCCTGAATTTCTTGTAAACAACTTGTTTTCCCCTAATCTGAGTGCCTACAGCTGCTCTGAGCACGAGACCCTCAGGAGTTCCTGATGGCAGAAAAATGGTTTCTGGTGTGTTTGGCTGGGGCTTGGCTATCAGTTAAGGATCCCTATATAAGCTGCCCCTGGATACAATAAAGGGGGCATTCTTGGGGCATTTCTGGCATCAAGAATGACCTGTGTCCCTGACTCTGTCTCTTTGTGTGTTTCAATCTCCAGACTCTTGCCCAGTTCACGAAGTGTATGGTGGCACACAGAGCGCAGCCCGGCGTGGTGCACCGCAATAGAACTCCTGAAAAATGCATTGCCCACATATAGTCCAGTCCAGTTTCCCAAGTGCTTGAACTGCACCTCCATTGATGGACCCTACTCACAACATTTTCTATACAATGCTCTACTGCTGAATGCTGCTTACAAATAATAACGGTTAACTTAGAGAAAATTGAATACTTTCTTGCTATATGATAACACTTCTCTTCATAATTCAAACACACACACACTCACACACACCATTTTGCAGTAATGTACCTACTCTTATGATGGATTTGTTGCATATGGTGATCATATAGTTTGCTCTCAATTTATTTTCCTAAACTGTGAATCTGTTGAGCTTATTTGAATTGTGATAGTGAAAGAGAGAGAGAGAGAGAGAGAGAGAGAGAGAGAGAGAGAGAGAGAGAGAGAGAGAGAAAGCATGAAACACCAATCTCAATATTAGCGTCCTCTGTATCATGACCCTTACTCGGGCTTGGGCCACTCTTCCTTCCCTTTGAGATAGATGCGACCCTCAAACCGAGAGCTCCTGGAAATCACTTCCATCTCTGAGTTGCTTTTGCCTGCTGTTCCATCACAGTAAGGAGACGTGTAACTAATACACATAAGCATCCCCCCCCCTTGGTGGCAGGTGATGATGGTCATAGCCATTATAAGGCCCGCACTAACTCACATCAGTTGGTGGTTCCTGGTAAACCTGAAACTGACGAATGCCACACTTGACTCATGTGGTGGAGGCTATAGTATGCCCTGTTAGCGGAGCAATGACAGCTTCATTAACAAACCTTTGACGTTAATAAGTGTTATGTCTTATCTTAACCCATCACAGTTTCAAGACAGAGTTCTTTGAGAAGCAGAGTGGAGAAAAACAGCAGCAAGGTCAGCAGCAGGAGAGAACGTAGGAAATGTATGGAAATTCCATGATGAAAGATGCAATTGCTTTGTACGATAATAAAGAAATAAACATGTACAACAAACTGTAGTATTCTCACAGAAAAACAAACAAACAAACAAAAAACAAACCCCAAGCCAATTCTGCTGGATGTGCGCAATCTTTCATATGAAATATTAACTGTTACTGTTGGTGAAATGCCAAAGTAGCTTGCACTGCTTTGTCAAATCTATACAAAGCTAAACCTATTTAAAAATGAAACTGAAAATAAGAACTTGTAAAAACTATAGGTTGGAATGACACACAATGCAATATGATTGCCGCTGTACAATGGGTACAATAGCAATCACTCAAATCTACCTCATTCTGCCAATGATGGTCCATGGCTTTTTATTTAGAGTTACGTTTATTTTGTTTCATTATCTGTTGTTGCTCAGAGTTTTTTGTTATTGCTATTGTTGCCAAGACCATCTTCTGAGAATTCCCGCCGTCAGGGACTTTGTAGAACGAATGTTCAAGGAAGCAAAACCTTTTCAGTACAGCCTCGATCGGGTCTGAACTTCTTTCCCACTCTGATTGGTGATGGAGACGGGGAAAGCCCAAATGCCGGCTGTTTTAGGTAAACGGAAGGTAGAAGCAGATAGTTCTATCATGTCTTCAGTATTGAAAATCAAATGTGCAGTATCATAATGAAAATAAAATGACAAGAGCTGATCGTCTTCTCTCTCTTTTTTCCCCAGACAGGGTTTCTCTGTGTAACAGTTTTAGCTGTCCTGGAACTAACTCCGGTAGGGCAGGCTGACCTCGAACTCCAGAGATCTGCCTGTTCCTGTCCCCCACGTGCTGGGATTAAAGGTCTATCCCACCACTTGTCTTCTTTCTAACTATTTAAGTCCAGAATTCATTTGGTCATATAAATGCTTAATATTGAAAAGAGCATTAACTTTCTTTTTAATATGAAAGCTATTATATACGATTGTAATTTTCGCTAAAATATTTATATTTGCCTCAGTCTCTATATGCTGTTCATTAGGATTAAAAATACATATTATGCATATATATTTAATAATCCAATATACATATTTTAAAATATATAATACATTATGTAGAAATTGTTTGTTAAAGAAATAATTTAGCTAAAGTGATTTTTAAAAATTAAACTGCGCAATTACTATTGATAGGCAATAAAAGTGATTTTCGCCTAAGGGCTTTACTATTAGGCTCTCTTAGAAAACAGAAAGGGTTT
>NC_022032.1:12877632-12885680 GCF_000317375.1 Microtus ochrogaster
CAATATACATATTTTAAAATATATAATACATTATGCAGAAATTGTTTGTTAAAGAAATAATTTAGCTAAAGTGATTTTTAAAAATTAAACTGCGCAATTACTATTGATAGGCAATTTGATAGATGCTTTTTCTGCCTCCATAAGTAGTTTTATGTTGTGAAATGTATTTATTTCCTTGTTATCCTAAAAATGGAACTATTAAATTTTTTGTTTTACATAATGATTTCAATTTCTTAAAAAGTCTAAAATGTACTCCAATATACAAGTGTGGTTTTACTTATTTTATTTTTAATTATATGCATGAGGGGGCTGTGTGCATATAAATGCACCTGTGCTCTGATGAATTAAAGCCCACTGGAGCTTGAGTTACAGGGAGTTTGATCTATCATACACAGATGCTGGGAACTGAACTCAGGTACTGTGCAAGAACACTGTGCACTCATAACAGCAGAACCATCTTCTCTGGTCCTTGCAAAATGTTTCTGAATACTCAATACAATTTTTTTAATAACACAAGGATTTTGAAACAAGGTTATGAAAGACAAATAAAAAATATATTAAATGCCCAGAACATTCTTACCTCACACATTGGATTTGATTTTGTTTGCCTTCATGTTGCTAGAATTGTAATTAAGAAAAAAAAGTTCCACAAAGATAATAATTGTCACCTGGAAAAGCTATCCGATTACTCCTCGTTGTCCAAGTCTAATTTTGGGTATTGTGCAAAAAGGCAATACGGGAATCCTCCACACTTCAAGTAAGCAGAAGCTCACTTTAATGAATGGCTTTCTGTCTATCTTTATTTATTTGAAAGGTTAAATTTTAGATAAGTGTCAGACAGATGTGCATTTTTGTATGATAAAGAGGATTTAACTATTTGAAGTTTCTATAAGTAAGCTATTAATAAAGAGAGATGTATTAAAAATTGACCTTAATGCCTATTTTGTGCTAGAAAAACCCAAACTTTTAGAAAGGAGCTTTTAGTCTTGTAATTGCTACTGCTTTGCAAATAGAACATTCAGGTGAATTAATTGACAACTGTGTGCTCAGATTGCCCGAGAAGAGGAAGGTTATCTTATTTTGTCTAATAAATATTTTGGAAAAATGTGCAGAGACAATAATGAGGACAGCTATGTATCCCAATATTTTTTTTTTTTTTTGGTTTTTCAAGACAGGGTTTCTCTGTGGTTTTGGAGCCTGTCCTGGAACTAGCTCTTGTAGACCAGGCTGGTCTCGAGTATCCCAATATTTTTATCTTATGTAAAAATTTTAATGTCTTAAAAAAGTCTAAAACATACTCAAATATATAAACGTAGTCCTGTTTTGCTTCATTTTAATTATATGTATGTGTATGGGGGCTATGCACATATCAGTGCAGGTGTCTTGTGATGCATCCGACCTCACTGAAGGGTGAGTTACAGCTCACCTGGGGCCTTGTCTTCAGAATACAAGCAAGGCTTAGGAAAATTCCAAATTACCCCCCCCATTCAATAGTTTGAAACAGGCCATACATATATGAAAAGAATGGCCTGTTTATATGTAATATTTCAGACCTATTACACTTGAGATTATTTTCCTTTTCCGACATCATAATACAAGAAGAATAATCCCAACTCCGTGGCCTGGCCTGTAGAATTACAGAATTTAAAAGACCCATCTCCATTGTGTATTATATATTGGAAAATATTTAATTGACTGAAATGATGATGAATGTGTTCCTATATACAAATGTCAATGTTTCTTCTAAAAACCACTTATGAATTTTAATTGAGAGCAAAGACTTCGGCTCGTGACTAATTTTTAATAATCCATTTTTATTTAGTTTACAAGCCACAGCTACTTTCTGAGAGGCATTCACATGTTTAAACACAGACACCGTTTTCTGAACAATGAGGGATCACTGGTCTGTGGCCAGGAACTGTTCAGAGCTCTCTGATCGCCTATCTGCATAGCAATGTACAACTTAGGGACCACAGCACACAAATCACCTCCCCACCGTCTAGATAAACAATTTTCCATCATACATTGTGGCCTAATGCATACCCCATTGTACCGAATATACGTGTTGAAGATAAAATGCCTTTCTTTGGAAGATTTAAATTACAACTTTAACTTAAAAATATGTAAATGAAAAAAAATCACTAAACTTTAAAAATAGCTTCTAGGTTCAATCACTATTCTTACTTTGCCTTCACATAATCTTTAAAATGAACATTTTTCTTAGCTTTATTATAATCACATTAATCCCATGAGATTAACCTTACTTCAACTCTTGCTCCATTTACATTTTACCACAATAACTTTGAGGTCATTGTTCCTGTTTATTCATTTGAACTGCTCTATATCAGGAGGAAAACTGTTTTTTTTTTTTTTTAAAGAAAAAGACATCTTTTAAAATGGCATGAGTCACACATGACGCTCCCAGGAATTTTCTTAAGGCAAATATTTAGGGTAACTATGACTTTCTGGTACAATGTCATCACACTATGAAATGAGAGTTCTTTTTTTTTCTGATCACAATGCTCCTACTTCTCATTAGAATACAGTATTTTTTCTTGATAGAAGTAGAATTCTTATAAGTGCTAGTCATGTTCTTAAAATTATGCTCTAATTAAAGTACAGTTTCCTACATGTGACCAGAAGACATCAACAGCAGTCTTGGTGTGGGTTTAAAGAGAGCTACTGGATTTGTAGAAGACGGACAGTCAGGATGGAAATGTTGGCATCAGTTTGTGGCTTGGAAGTCAGCCGTTGATTAAAAATTGAAGTGCACATTTGTATTTGATTTTTATTTCTCCTTTGAAGGCATGTTTGACACCCTTCAAATTCAAGAAGTACATTGCAGCAGAATACCATGAATATGTGAAATAAGGCCTTTATAGCTTGGAATTTTAAGACTCTTTTTACTCTCACTGTGTTCATAATTATTAGAAGGCTCCCTATATCACCATCTCTTCTATATTTTTTCATTCAATTTACAATATTATCACACATTATGATGTGTTTATTCATTTTTACACTATTTATGATCTGGCTTTGCCCACTGTCATAGAAATATCAATTTAATTTTCAGTCATGTCTATTCTTTGATAAACGTATATATTTTTAATAGTCCACACAATTGTTTCTGATGTTCAGGTAGTCAATGTGACATATTAAATCAATGAACAGGAATATACATTAGAAATTAAAAACAGCACTAGAAATTGATTGCTTAATTTCTTTAAGCATTGTATATATTTTTTATTTTTTGCTGTTTATTTATTTATTAAAGATTTCTGTCTCTTCCCCACCACCACCTCCCATTTTCCTCCCCCTCCCCCAATCAAGTTCCCCTCCCTTGTCAGCCCATAGAGCTATCAGGGTTCCCTGCCCTGTGGGAAGTCCAAGGACCACCCACTTCCATCCAGGTCTAGTAAGGTGAGCATCCAAACTGCCTGGGCTCCCACAAAGCCAGTACGTGCAGTAGGATGAAAAACCCACTGCCATTGTTCTTGAGTTCTCAGTAGTCCTCATTGTCTGCTATGTTCAGCGAGTCCAGTTTTATCCCCGGTTTTTTCAGACCCAGGCCAGCTGGCCTTGGTGAGTTCCCGATAGAACATCCCCATTGTCTCAGTGTATGGGTGTACCCCTCGCGGTCCTGAGTTCCATGCTCGTACTCTCTCTCCTTCTGCTCCTAATTTGGACCTATCAAAGATCTATATGACAAGATCTATATGACAAGAGCTTTAAGTCTTTGAAAAAAAAAATGAAACAGAAAACAAAAAAAGGAAAGAACTCCCCTGCTCTTGGATTGGGAGGATCAACATAGTAAAGATGGCAATTCTACCAAAAGCAATCTATAGATTCAAAGCATTGTATATTTCTGTGGGTATAAAGTGATCAGGTAATTAAGTGTGATCCAAACTTCAGTTTTTTTAAATTAACATATGTAATATATGCTAAATGCATGTCTTTTGTTCAATGCCCTGAGAATTAGTTTATCAAGTGAAATCATTCTGGAGAGATTAGACAGCTTTCACAACTGATACAACTTCACTTTGCATTTTGAATTACATGATAGAACATAATTTATCAAGTGTGCGGCAACTTGTTATCTCTATTTCTCTTTCCCTCAATTTCTGTACTTTGCTTAGATGCCACGCTTCCTCATTAGGCTAAAAGGAAATTGTGTGTAACATTAAATGTGCAACTATAAGCTTATTAAAGTACCATCAACATGTCTGGAACTATTTATCGTACAACCCCCTTCATTTGTAATTCAAGTAATTTAGTCCCACTGTCCACTGGAATGAATTTGAAATCATCATCGCGCGTCTCAAACACATATGATGCATCCAGCGGATCTGAAATCATCGCTGCTCACCTAGAACACCTCTGCCACAACCAATGGATCCCTCCAGATCATTTACCGTTAGTCCTCAAGTCCCTCTTTCCTGAAGAGTTCTTGGAAGCATCCTCCACAGGGTGCTCCGTTTTGATGTCAGGCTGCTGACGTGAAAGCTCGCAAACTACATCAGAGGTTCTCCTGCTCCTTCTGTTAGGAGTCCCACAAAAGCACCAAGCTAACAACCTAACATAAATGCAGAGAACCTGGTGTAGCCCCGTGCAGGCCCTTGTTTGTTGGTACAGTTTCTCAGCCCATGCGTGTGAGCCATGCTTAGTTGATTTGGTGTCCTCCATCTCCTCTAACTCCTAAAATCTTTTCTCCTTCTCTTCTACGAGGTTTCAATCTTTGAGGGAGAGACCTGATGGAGACCTCCCATTTAGAGTATCTTTTCACCTAATGTCTGAGTAGGGGTCTCTGCACCCGCTACCATCTGGTGACTGAGGAAGCCTCTCTGATGATGACCGAACAAGGCACCTGTCTATGAGTATAGAAGGATATCAGGAATACTTTCTTTGATTTTTATTTCAATTTATGTTTGTTTGAAGATAGATTTTTTTCATACAATATATTTTGATTATGTGTTCCCCCATCCCCAACTCTCCCAAGTTCTTCCTTACCTACTGGATCCACACCTTTCTGTCTCTCAATAGAAAATAAATAGGCATCTAAGGAATAATTATCAAATAAAATATAAAAAAATACTGTTTTTACTAAATTTATTTTTCAGGTTTTTTAAACTACTTTCTTCTTCATGTGTATGCGGTGACTCTGTGCATGTGTGTGTGTGTGTGTGTGTGTGTGTGTGTGTGGTGTGCTTCATGCATGCTTTCTGTGTTTGGGAGCATGTGTATAGATTAAATATAAATGTGTGTGCAATGTATGGAGCCAAGGGATTGATGATCTCTATCATCCTCGCTTACTGAAAGCATCTCTCACTGCACCCAGAACTCACTTATTCAAGTAGTTTAGCTTACCAGCTTACTCTGGGAAGCCCCAAACTCCACCTATCAAGTCCTGGGATTGGATGTTATGGTTGTCAATTATATCCATGATGTTAGTGTCAGATTCATGACCTCATGTTGTGGAAAGTGCTTTCACTGTTGGTACATCTTCCTGGATCCATGGGTCACTTTCAAATATTCACATTATATTATGTTAAATAAATCTGTTCATTTAAGACATATTGGAATATCTTAGGTAGGCTATGAATTCAAGTTTATCTATACAGTCTAATAAAATCTATTTGATAATAGAGTGACTCAAAAAGACAAGTAGAATATCTTTTTAGAATTTTGGTAGTGTTTTCTTTGGTGATCATTTTCCCATAATTACTTTAGAAAGAAATGGGCAACTTTTGCCATAACATCTGAATCCTCTTAATTGTGGTGGCTTATTTATTCTAAATCTTAGCAAATTTATGCAGGAGGAAATAATTACATTTGTAATTTTATCAGAATTTTAAAGGTATATTTCCACGAAAGAATTTACATTGTAATATTCATGCAGTGATATATGCTTTTACTATGTTCTAAAAGCATCACTAGAAACTTACAGTTACTAAGCTCCCATAAAAAAAAAAAATCGCATAAGGAAAGCTGTATATGCTTGCAAGGTTCGTTTATGTTACAAGTGCTTTGTATTCATTCAGTTAAGGCTTCATATTTCTACATCTTGTCCAATGTACTCATATATAAATGTATCATAAAATGAATTGGTATTCTTATGCTTTTAATTCTAACATTTTTATTTATATCATGTAATCTCCTAACATCCTGTCTTCTCCATTCATGAAAAGCCAAAAATGGGAGAACTTTTAATAAAATTTGTTAACTTTAATAAAATTAAAGTTAAATATTAAACTAAATCTATGAAATAAAATAATTTTTTTCACTTTAGAATAAGTATTTATGAAATAATAAATCTTTGAACTTAACATGAAAAAATATATATGGAGGAGTGTCCTTACTTCACTTAGGTATCATGCTGTGGTGCTATTTCTTTTTATTTTCTCTTTGGAGGTTATTAATTTTTGGTGCAAGGGGTTGAGCTCAAAACCTAGAAAATGTTAGATAAGTGAATTCCCATTGATATATATGCCAAAACTTTTCAAGTGTGTGTGTGTGTGTGTGTGTGTGTGTGTAATCATGGTTTCACCATGCTTTCCAGACTGAATGAGGAATCTCTGTAGCACTGGCTAGCCTTGAACTCACAATCCTCCATCTCATCCTCCTGAACTACACTCATGTGTCTCACCTGTTAAGGGTATTTCTTTAACAGTTCAATTAAGACGTGATGCTATCTTGTACTTTCAATTTCAAGTGATTCCAGTCGTGCTGAAATAATTTTCTTACTTGAGTATACTTAAATGTTAAAATTATCAATAGTGATTGCTTTAGCAGTAAGACCTGTTTATGACCATGAAGCCTATTTCATGGCAACTAACAGGCCTCATTGGGAGGAAAAGAATAGTGTCAAAATATAACTTCCTTTTAAAATTTGTCTCATGGAGTGAAAAGGCTGTTACTTTTGACTGACCATGGGAGAACACTTGCTAGATTTCTAAGGTTCACATACAGGTGATGCTTTCTGTCACACCTTTATAGCAGGATGCCATTGATCTGAAACATTACAGTAAAACTATGTGACTAAATATCCTTACCCAACTTTCCTTTTCCAATATCCCCAAGTGAAATTACACGTATGGGTACTATGTTTTTGTACATATCTATGTATAATTTTCTTTGTCTCCAATTATTAATAAAGAGCTTTTAAGATCTTATGGAAAGAGGTATTGGAAACACTTGCGAGTGATAATATTTAGTTTTGACCTGGCTCCTGGCAAAGGAATTCTATGGCACTTGTCATTTCCTAAGCTACTGGGGCATCTTTAATCTGATGAATTCAACTTAGGTGACTATCCATGTGAGCTTGCCAATGTAAAAACACACCCATGAGGAGAAACTTGGAATTTTCTTGTCTTCTGAAGAGACAAGAGGGAAATGAAGTAAAAAGTGATTGCGCCTATATTGGAGTACCTTGCATTTAAGGTCACAGTCCACCATTGGTGTGGGAAGTCCTTCTGTATGTGTGTTGCTTTTATTGGCTAAAGAATAAAGAATCTATGGTGATATGCATGATATTCATCAGTGTGGCTATGGGAGAAGGCCAGTTCAGGCACCCTCTCCTCTGCTCCCCACGGACCTAGCTGGGGAAATTCCCTTGGACACCTGGGAACCCCTCTAGAGCCAAGACTCTTTCCAACCCTAAAATGGCTCCCTTAGTTAAGATATTTCCTTCCCTGCCCCCATATCGACCCTTCCTCCATCTCAATCATTCCATTCCACAATCCTTCCCTTCTCCCTTCTCTCTCCCCATTTCCCCTTCCCCCCAACCCACCCTCACCCCCCTGCTCTCAACTTTTGCCCAGCGATCTTGTCTACTTCCAATATCCAGGAGAATAACTATATGTTTTTCTTTGGGTTCACCTTCTTATTTAGCTTGTCTAGAATCACGAACTATAGGCTCAATGTCCTTTGTTTATGGCTAGACCCACATTGGAGCAGTGGACTGAGCTCCCAAGGTCCAGATGAAGAGCAGAAGGAGGGAGAACATGAGCAAGGAAGTCAGGACCGTGAGGGGTGCGTCCACCCACGGAGAG
>NC_022032.1:12886020-12926934 GCF_000317375.1 Microtus ochrogaster
AAATTTTGACAGAACAAAACAAAACAAGAAGAAAAAAGAATCTGTTTCAGCCAGTGGCTTAGCAGAGTAGTGTTAGGCAGGAAAACTAAATTGAAAAGAAGGCAGAGTCGGCGAGACACCATAGAGCTTCCAGAGAAGGAAGAGTCTCTAGGCTCAGGTCTGGTCTTATCTGGAAGATGTCTCCAGGCCTGGATGTGTGATCTATCTCTAGTGAGACCTTTGACACAGATTCCCTGCAGACCTGTCCCCTGCTGTTCATATAATAATTTGGTTTTGTGCTCCCAGCTGTTATAGAGCAAATTAGGTGATGTCCCAGCTACTGTTCTGATCCTATATATTTCTCTTCACACTGGAATAAAATACTGAGGCAGTCTCATGAAACCTGTTTCCACCATACCGGCAAGCCATCTGAATCCTTTTCCCACGTTCTGCTCCCTCTTCCTGTCTCTTGGACTAGCAGCCAACAATCCCTAGGAAGAGGGAACCCCACATGCCTCCTGGATGCAACTTCTTTAAACTCCCGAAGTCTGAGGTTTAGCCATTTGTCACTTAGTGGAGATAAATAGGGAAGCCGGCCAACTACAACTCTATGCTCTGGATTGCTTCAGAAGTTGCCCTCCGTGCCTCTCTGTTGAGGTGGTGATTTGGCAACCTTACAATATCCTTTGCAATAAATAAGCCACAGTTTAAGTGGGATGCTTTCCTGAACCACTTTAGCAAATTACTGAACCTAAAGAAGGGGAAAGGAACTTCTGAACTGTAGCCCTGTTCTGGCAGAAGTGCTGGGTAACCTGAGTTCTGCTTGTCCTTACAGGACTCAGCTCTGGTCCTATGTGGCCTGAGCTCGTAACAGTGCCACAGCTGAATTGAATTACAAGATAAACCAGCTGGTGCAAGATGATTGCTTGCTACAGGAAAGAGAAAAAGAAACACACACACAGAGAGAGAGAGAAAGATCATACATACATCTGGTCTCGTAAGCAATAGTGTGAATATAGAGATAACTGCTCATTTTGCTCTCGCTTCCTCTCCCTTCCTCCGTCTTTCTCTCCTCCCCCCCCCCCAAAATCTCCTTTTCAATAATGAACGTGTAAACCAAACCAGACATTATATTACAATGGTTTGCTGGCAAATAGCCTGAGGATCTGAAATAAAAGGATACAAACACACATTTGGAACCATTTTTTGAAGGTTAAGTGCAGCCGAGGAGTATACATTATCCTGGAACTGGAAAGCCTTCCTTTGTGTTCTACTTAGGAGTAACATTTGAGAGACGTGCCAGGGTATAGACATTCTATTTTTGCTTTAAATATCTGGAGCAGTTTAGAAGAATAAAGAAGAAAAAAGGAAATAATCACTGTTTTCCAAAAAGACTCTTCTAATGGATACTGATTTGTTTTTGGAATCAATAAAGAACAATATCATTCTCACAACATTGTAGGAATGAACTGTCCATATGGATACATAGTAACAACATTAAAGGCTTATTTTTCTCAACTGGACCAGTTCTTTACTGAATATAACAAAAGATAGAAGAAATAAAACTTAAAATAGGGATAAATCATCAGAATTTCAGAACATATGAATTATTTGCTCATCTCTTGATAAGCAAATTAATCTGTGGTTAAATCATTTTTAGGTTCTTAGTTTCACTGGGTGTGAGTTTGAGAGGAAAAATCGAGTGAAGAATTTTTATCAGGTGTACATATTAAACTTAGTTTTATCATCACATATATTCATGGACATAATATTTATCAGACAACACGTTATTAGAAAGGTCTCCATAAAAGGCTAGTATTCCCACAAACATTTTTTTTCCGGGAAGATAAATGAAACAATAGCACCTGAGTTAAGGTCCTCTTTGTTTGACTATCACATTTAATCATGGTTACACAGTAGCACCGAAATCAGGACAAAGTAGAAGAATTACAAGAGAGATCTTAAATGATATGGGCTCACTGCATGCTTTGTAAGAACTCAGTTCTGAGAAAAGAATTCCGATTGTTTCCACCCAAAAGGAATCGACCCCGCCCAAACTAAACAAAAGATACAATAGACTGATTTTTTGAATAGATATGTTATCTACAGTTCATATGAAGGAGTCCCTTTAAATAGAAAAATGTTGATTTTTTTTTACATAAAGCAGGATAGAGCACAAAAGCACAGCTTTTGTAATTTTGGTAATTTTGCAATTGTACAAACATATTGCATAGTATGTGTAAGAAAATAGTTCCATTTATCATATATCTATATATACAAGAAAACATTTACATGAAAGTTACAAAACAAAATAAATGAATCGTGGACCTGATTTAAAGAATTGTATAAATAAAGAAACAAACTCCAAACTGTGTATCTCCATTGTTTGTAAATGTCCTTGCACACCAATAACCCTGTTTGGCATTTATTTATAAATATTCAAACAAAAAAAATATTAAGACTGGAGACCCAGAAAGAATCACAGTTCATTGTACCCCACATTCTTCAATGTTTGTTATTACTATCCCAAAGTCTGACCCACATCAACTAACACTTTAAAAATAGCCCTCTAGTTGTAGATGTACTTCAAATTAATTATATTTTCCAGAGATATTTTTTAGCAAGCAATGAAATTTTAAACCCAACTAAGTTAATCCATCCTGAGGCCATTTGGGGTGTAGTCTTCATATCCTGGTTTTAAGAACATTGAGGCATTCGTTACATAGGTATAAAAATAGGCAGAGCACACTACTGAAGTGTTCTTTCTAAAACTAAAGCAGTAACTAATGGCTGTAGCTCAGATTTCTGCAAGAATCATGTTTCCTCCATTTTGTCATAACCATAACCCTTTTTTTTTCTTTCAAGAAATGAGTAGAAGTAATAGTGGTCTAGAGTTAGATACAATAGAAATTCTGGTCTTTGGTCTTTGACATTTCAGTGACTACTAGGCTGCAGTTTAAAGCAATAGCTACAAACGTGTCCAATGAGATCATTCATTAATTTATAATTGGAGATAAATGACATTCTGCAGTAATCAGTATCATAATGTATGCTAATGTATGCAGCAAATGATTTAATAAATGTCTAAGAAGGGTCACATGAGCAATTCTAATTAGACCAAAGCTACAAGCAGATAAGGTAACCATACCTCAGATGTACAAAACTCAAAAATGAGTTTGGTGATGACAGTTGTATATAGAAAATCGGGCCATTAAATACCTTCAAATATAATTTAATGAGATATTGACATTTTATGCTGTAAACTATAACGCTAACAGCATTATATATATACACTCCTGGCTAATGCTACCTTATAAAGATCTACTATGTTTGCAATGAAGAAATTCATTAGAGATATTACTGTACCAATGGTGTGTTTGGAAAATGAAGCACTATCGAATTGAGAGATTATAATAGTAGACCATGATGGGATTTTATAGGTATAAAAATTTAGTACTTGGTTATATTGATAAAAAAAACATTTTTTCAAATACCTATGAATTTTAGTTTTATGAAGGTCAATACTAACAGAACAGTAAGCAGGGTACATATATTTGGCAGGTGTTATTTCTAAAGTCCTAAAGCAGTATTTAAAATGAGAGCCACAAACATTCTTCTTCTTAATATTATCCATATCACTGAACACATCGATCAAACATGATTTCCCCAAAGGGAACTGCTGTTTAATTGGTAAGAGCACAACCAGGAATATGGAGAAAAATAATGGGAAGCTGGGAAGCTGGGAAGATTTGCTTTTAGACATGGATGAACATCTATTTAAGGAATTGATCATCACAAATTTGAGCATGGCAGAGTCAGATGAACTCAGAAAAGATCATTAAACGTCTTAACAGAATCAGTAGAATAAAAAGATGAACATGGCCACAGAGAACACTTAGCTTAATATAGCCTTTTCACAGGGAACTATACTGCAGCTAAAATGATTGAGTCTTTCTAAAAAAAATTTAAATCATTACATGTAAACAGAACCCAATTCAGAATTCCTACCCATATTTTCAAAGATTTCGGCAATATAGACAAAGATTTGAAAATTGTAGCATAATTGGACATTGTCAGTATGTAAACCTAGAGAAATGATTATCTTCCATATTGTAAAAATGATGATTCACAATAAAAATCAAGACCAATAAGTACAGGGCTGAATATTAGAGATACTGATCAAATGGGACATGACATCATGAAAGTTTATTTTGTTTGGTTTTTAGTGTGTTTGGATAGTTTTGTAATTGTTTTTAAATTTCACTACGGAAGTATTATGAACTCAAAGAAATAATGCATGTTTTTATATCTCCTTGAGCCCCAGAGAAACTGAACTTTAAAATGCACCTGAGTTTTATCCACTTCTAGATCTAATTGAAATGCCAGCAATTTTCCTACTCCAGTTTCTCTTTTTCTTGTCTTGTCTGCAGGATCTCAACTAGGAGTAACATCATGGCTTTTTATGGTCTATGTGGCACACCTAAAAGTAAAAATATTTTTTCAGGTGATGTAGAAAAGATAGACTTTGCATCATTTAAATAAGCTCCAGGTTGTTTGTGTGTGTGTGTGTGTGTGTGTGTGTGTGTGTGTATGTGTTAATTCTGTAAAACTGCATTTGGAAAGCGTGGATAAACTTGTTCTTCAATTACTGGACCTTTCTATCATTAAATAAGCAAGGATTCTCTATTAGGGATTTAAAGACTTCAGAGTTTGTCTTCTAAGTCTCTAATAAAAGCTTATACATTGAGACTCTTGTACCTGAAGAATCTACAAGAGTCAAGCAATCATTTCAAGCCATTCATTTAGTACTGTAGAAGGAAGGCATCTAGAGCATTCTTTATTTAACAGGTATTTGAATGCTACTTGCACATTCCAAATATCCCAACTTTGTGTCTGTACTTCCCAGAATATCTTTGAGTTGAAATTTTTGCCAGCCTTTTGTCTTTGTTTGTTTGTTTTTTTGTTGTTTGTTTTCATTTTCTTTTTTCTTTTTGAGACTCTCTATATAGCCCTGACTGTCTTCGACCTCCCTATGCAGACCATGTTGACCTTAAACTTAGAGATCCTTCTGTTCTGCCTCCCAAGTGCTGGAACTAAAGGTGTGAGCCACCACTTCCAACCTTTCTTCTGTTCTTCACCTCTTTTTTTTCCTTCACCATCGTTCCCTCTTGGCATCTTGTGCTATGCAGATAAATCCTTACTGCACCCCTTACCATGCAAAATGTATGTCCTTACAACCTGTTAGTGATAGAAGAAGCCTTCAGGGGATGTTTGATTCAATAATTTTGTTGTTTGTAAAGTGGTTGTTGTAAACTGAAGCCTCGAGATATTCTCAGATTGCCCATTCCAGCCTAATAAATGAATTAGTAAAAGACTTTAGGAACAAGAGAAGAATATGTATGAATTGCAAGCATTAACACCCTCTGATTATGAAATTCCCTAATTGTTTTAACGTAGCATGGCTAAATTCCTGGCATGGCTCAAATTAATGCCTACTGTCTTTTTCACATAACAATGATCAGAACCCACAACTATCAAATTTCTTGTCTTATACACTGTGACTCTTTTGCAAAGATTAGTGTGCAAACTTCATATATAAAATTTTGTTAAAAATGAATTAAGCTCTCTGTTATGACTTTTCAAGCAATTATATATCTCAATTTTTATTTTGATATTAATTTACAGATCTTTATAATAACCCCAAAGCACAAGTCCAACACTACCTTAAAAATGGTCAGAGTGAAATACCTTACAAAGGGTGTGGAATTTGCTCAGTGTTACGGAGCTTTGTTTGGTACTAGAAATGCTGGGGATCCGAATGAGATAACTTTGGACAAATAGGTCACGTTGCCAGTTACATTATCCGATTTTCTCATTTTTGCTACCAAAATTATTTTAACATATCTCAATCATTTGCTTCACTCTGAGCTATAGAGAACAGAATTTCAAAGATTCTGCAGTCACATAGTCCTGAAGGGTAACTTCCACTCACCTGCAAAGGATGTGCACAGGTGCAAGAAGGGAATGATGGGAAAATTAAGGACTTACCTTTTCGTCATCAAGTCACCATCGCAAACTAGGAACTCTAAAATGCCAGTTTATACCCTTGCATTCTGTTGGTTTCAAGGATTTGAGTTTCGGGGTACTGTGATGAACGAGTCTATAATCTTCTGTGGTTGTTTATTAGGAACTCGTTAACAAAAACGCACAGTGGGGAATGGAAAGCGCTAGGGTTCATGATGGCACAGTAACTTAACAGTCTAAGAAGAGGGATCAACTGCAAACACCCGAAAAGAAGCATGACTAGTTTCCTCAACAGAGAAAGCACTTATCCAACACTCTTCTGAAGGTTTGACTTTCTACCATTTTCTTTTCTGGAATTTATAACTTAATCACTAACTTTCTTAAGTATGAACCTGAAATTAAAAGAAGGACACTTAACGTGAAGATGGTGTCTCGGTGGAAAGTGAACCTGTTCTCAGCATTATGCGTAACATCAGTGTTTAATTAGAGGCTGATTTAACTTTAGCTGTTAAAACTCAAGTTTAATGTAACTGGAGAAAACAAAAGAGTATCATTAAAACCTAAGGGTCAAGGACACCGTGTAAATTTTTAGAGATTTCTGATGGGTCCCACACTGTGAGTTTATCCCTCCTATCTTATATTGCAATTGTCCAGATGTTTTGTCAAAAGCAGGTGTGTCACATGCAATAGCCACATAAATATAAGGCCATCCAGATTTGACAAATGACAGCATAATGGCGTTTTTGTTAATTTTGTAAAGATTATATTGCTGAGAGCTTTCAAAATTATCTAATGTACAAAATTCCAGACTTAGTAGACAAAGAGTACCAACACATTGAGTTTAAAGAAACAAAAACAACTCAGGGAATTCTTGTCTTGTTTCATTTAGTTAAAAACCATATATTGAATTTAATTTTTTTTTTAGTAAAGCAAGCATTACATAATGCTTCAGAATTTTAAAATTCGGGGATAAAAGTTTACGTCCAAAAAAGATGCATGGAAAATTGTGCTTCTGGACTGCAGAATTAGTTTTCTGACCCGGGTGGGGGTGGGGTAAGCGTTTCACTTCACCATTGGATTGGGGAATTTCATCTGGGTTATGTGTTCGTGCACAGTTCGTAGCCAGGTTCTGCAAAAATCTTAAAACTGTGTGCTTCACTCCCCGTAGCAAAGGCACCTAAGTTATTCTCCCTTTCGAGCAAAAGTCATGATCCAGGTTTACTGCTGACGATGTTTTTCCCACTGCCCAGTGTTGAGTCGGTTGAGTCCGGAGAAGGTGGGCGCCAATCCCTGCTGATTCAGGACCAGTTTGCTCTGTGGTCCATCTGAAGAAGCTCCGCACTGATCACAGGGGAAACCGAGCAAAACCGTGAAGCAGACGGACGGGAACAAAAGGCTATTCTGGTGTGAGGAGGAGAAATCAGTTGCTTCAGCTCCACAAGCAAATGCTGCTGCTGGACTGACAGGTGGAGCCTACCCCAGCGGGAGAAAGGTAGAGTTTGCCATTGGGGCAGACGCACAGTTCATACACTGTCTGTCGAGAATTTGGGGAGTTGGCTGAAGAGGAGAAGGAACCGGTAGGTAGATTTCCCAGCCGGATTGTATCTGCATTTAGAAAAATCTAGGAAGAAAAAGAAAGAAAAAAAAATTATCTCAATTCATTTCAGCATGGTACCTCTGAGGAGCTTTGCAGCATGGTTTGGCAACAGAGGCTATTGCTCACGGAGTCAACAAAACCACCACCACAACAGCGAGCATACACACACACACACACACACACACACACACACACACACAGCGGGTGGGGGGCGAGAGAGACTGAATGGCTGTAGTAAAGGCTTTCCATTTAGGTTCTTCATCATGTCTGAGAATTATATAGAGAAAGAAGGACACCACTTGGGCTGACTTGAATGAGGAGGGAGGAAATGAATTAAAAACATACTCCTTCCCCTGTCTTTAAAATACTGGTGAGAAAGCAGTAAAAATCCTTTCTAAAACACCAAGAAAAGTCTCACAGTCCAAAGATCAGGTTACCTAGGAAGTCCTGAGAACGAACAGGTAATTCCACATATCATTACACCTGAATTCTCTATTAAATGTTACCAGGCTTCAGCAACTAAGCAACTAATTTTTCAATTTGGGGAGGTATTTCGCCTATTTAAAGATTCCTTACTCTGATTCTTTATTTTGTAACTGTGTGTGAGAGAGTGTGTGTGTGTGTGTGTGTGTGTGTGTGCGTGTGTGTGTGTGTGTGCGTGTCAGATGACACTAACCAAAGTTGGGTGTTGCCTTCCGCCTCTGATCCTGGGAAGTGAACTCAGGTCATTAGAATTGACAGAATGTGCCTTTGCCCATTAGGGTATCTCATTGGCCCCTAACTTAATCTTAGTCATAGATGCCCAAAGTAGACAGGAGGATGACAGGACTGTTGTAGGCTTCGCTGCCATCCACATCCAGTTTGCATTCTCCCTGTCGAGTTATCATGCTGTTAGGGTGAACTTTCAAGAAATGGGAATGGAACAGTGCTTCTCTTGGACTCGACGGTATTTTATAGCTCTCCTCTCATTCCAAACAAAAACTGGATTTTCCCCAGGTTCAATACCTTAAGTGACCTACCCTATTCTCCAACGTCATCTGCTGCAACTGATCTTGCGCCTAATTTGTATTTTCCATGATTTAAACAAAGCATATGTCTCATTGACATTTTATATTTTGTTCTTTCATTCTGGGGTATTGGTTTAGCGTACTTACACGTTTATATATATAAATTTATAAAATTTCTCTCCATGTATATTTTAACTATATACTTTGGGAATGTTTTAACTCATGTAAATAGGAAATTTTCATTAATAAATCCATTCACAGGGCGACTGCCATTTTTTCCCATCAGGCAGGAACATCAGGTAGGAAGACTGAGATATTCGTGACAGCACCACACTTCTGGATCTCTCCAGGTGGCAGCATGGACTTGCCCACCTCTTCCTCTTTTGCCAAAGCAGTTACTCTGATGCTGTTCACTTTCCAGCTTCCGAAATTGATATGTCTGCTCTGTATTGCCCATAAAGTCCATCTTCCATCTGCTCTAAAACTGAACCCTGTGACTGGAATCATACCCCAGAGCTTTGAATTTAGTGCCTCCATCTTCTCTTGAACAAGAATCATCTCATTCATTAATACCTGTCGAAAGCAGTGCTACTTGTCTTCCTTGAAAATGTTAATCATTTTTTTTTTGGAATAAAAAGTCTCCCTCACTAATATTCCAGCAGGTATGGTTGTTTTGTGTTATTGTACTGTGGATGCAGTTATATCTCTATAACCCTTCATTTACAGTTATGACTCTTGTTTCTTTCCGTGTCAAATTTGAAGTTCCTTGGAGCATTGAATCTAAAATGACATTGATTGTCCACCTTATACCCTTGAATTTTCAGTACCATTCTTTCTCTTCATTTCAACTATTATGTTTAATGTCTGAGTACAGGACCAGATGATATGAAGTAGTTTAGAATCTGTCTGAGTGTTGGGGATAACATATTAAATAGTGATCAATTTCTCTTTTTGTAGTGCAGTTATTGTAGAACTCAGAAAGAAAAACACACCAACATCAAAGTACTTATCTTTTCTTTTGAATTAATTTTTAATCAGATATATGAAAGCATAAAAATGTAGGTTTGTGGATGCTATGTAATTTTCCACATATGCATGCGCTGTGTATTATTTGGCTCAGGTTAACTGTATTTAGATACTCGGAGAATATTTTTATGGTGAATACCTTCCAAATTTTGTCTTCAAGCCTTCTGAAATGTCTACACCATATTGTTATATGTAGTGACCCATTCGGACAACAGAAATGTATTCAAAATTCTTGTTCCTCTCTGGCTCTAACTTACCACAAACTAATCTATGGAAGAACCACTCTGAAAATTCAAATAGGAAAGGGGAAAGGGATGGTTTTCATTTTAGAGTTTAAAGCTAATGTTGAAGCAACAAGAATTTTGAGGCATAGTTCCAATGGTCCTCTGAATGAATACTTCTTCAGTAGAAAGTAAAAGGCCTTTTCTAAATCCATTATTTAAGAGTATTCAAGATTTCCAAAACTTGCAATTTCTCATGAAGGGGCTCTTTGTGTTTCATGCCTGAGACATTAAAGCAGCGCCTTCAGCAGCTAAGGGTCATCCCTGCTTGGTCACTCACCTCCCCTTCTGTGGACTGCAAGTGCAGTTCCTTCCTGCAGGCAGCCTTGAAGTCACCTGCAGCTGCGCTCACCTGGACCCCACGGGGAGCTTCCATTATCAACGACCTGGTTGGTGATTCAAGCCTAAAGGAAGGCAATATATCAGTTACAAAAGAAAGACAACTCATAATGAACAGTAAAAAGGAATAAGGATTTAACTAATCTTTACACAAAGCCAGCAGGAATCCAAATCCTCATGATGTATACCAAGGATTACAAGCCCAGTTAAGTTTTAGGATATTTTTCATTACTTTATCTATTTGTTGACTCATTATAAAAATCTTCATTTGAACTTATCAATTATTTACTCTCATGTATAATAATTTAATAACATTTTCTTATGTTAGTTCTCTTTATCATGCCCCAAAGTAGGTCATCATGAGTTTGCATGTTTAAATCTTTAATATATTATCAATTTTAATGATGAGGTCCTAATAAATGAATTGGCATAATTTAGCGTATACATATTTTTCAATAAAGGGTTCCAAGTTTGTGAAGATAAAGACCTTAATGAAAACCATTAATATTGCAATCCTTCCAGAGTCCACCCTCAAAATTTTGAGAACTTGAAAATTTTCAAAAGGTGCATTAAAAATGTCAGAAATTCACATAACAAAGCTTGCCATTTAACTTGGTGATTGACCCTCACTGGTTCACTGCAATGACTTCAAACTAAAGGAGTCAGTCTGTGGGAGAAAATCAAGGGATGGAAGATAATAATCAGCAGACAGCAGCATAGAGTTACAAAACCCCAAGCAGGCAAAGTGGTGGGCACCAGCTGGTTGGTCTCTTTGAGGTTTTCTCTTCTGCTGCTGATGCAGTTGCCATGTTTCTTTCATCTCAGGTATCAGGAAAAGGCATCCCACAGTCTTTCTGTCATCAGGATACAGAATCGCCATTTACCTGAGGCAAGACCCAGAGCTGTTTTGCAGGGAGAACTCCATGAGATAAGCCTCCGAAGTGCAAGCGCTCCACAGAGGAACCAAACTTAGAACCTTGAAGGTGGCATTCAAGAGGAGACTCATAATTTAGAAGTGATTTCAACAATTTTAAATATTGGCCTTTTTCTGCCTTCATTAATGAAAACGACTTTGAAACTTTAACTTCTATAGAGATACTTAAATATCCTCATACTCTCCCTGCAGCTGGAAGGCTTTAAAAATCCCGTGTTTTAGCTATACCTCCGTATTGTTATTATGAATTAAAACAGACCAGAAAATTTGAAAAAAATGAGTCTCATTATCTTAGCAAAATATATTACTAACCTTTTCCATACAGTATCAGAAATTTAAAATCTTAATTTTCAAATTGTCTTTTACGGCCCTTATACAATACACAATAAACACCTTGAGTAGCATATCTGTATAGCCAGTGCCATCTTAGTATTTCATTGGATAACAATAACATTATTGAAATCACTCATGGTTGATATGACTGAATCATTTGAATAACAGTCGGATAAGAACATACTTAAAATAACTTAATACCTTAAGACAGATTATATATTTTTTTATTCATTTATTTATTTTATAACCCAGCCATAGCCTTCCCTCATCTTCCTTTCTAGTCCCTTCCGACTCTCATCCTTCACCTCCTCCCATCCCCTAATCTCCTCTTCTTCCATCTCTGTCCTGGAGAAGGCTGGTCTCCCATGAGTACCAATAAAACATGGCATACAAAGTCGCAGTAAGACTGAACACATCCCTTGTATTAATGCTGCACAAGGTGACCCAGTATGAGGAATAGGGTTCCAAAAGCCAATATATAACTCCAATGTTCAATAAAAAAAAACTTGGTACATATATAAGTGAAAAGAAAAACAAATTCTGTCCAGTAATCAACATGATTCAACATATTTATGAAGAGAAGAGTCAAACTTATTTCTCATATAATCAATTTATATGTAAGATTTTCAAAGGCTTTACTTATGCTGTATTTGATGTTTAATAATATAACATTAAATATATTATGTATTCTGAAGGTTTGAGAATTTCTCCTTTGATCTTTACTAAGTGATTAATCAGACGATGCTTGTTATAGTCACGTTTATTTTATGCACCAGATACTCATGTTCAAACTACCTACAGTACTCTTTATTTAAAGGCTCAGTGTCCAAAATGTGTAAAGATTGGGAGCTCAGGGATATCAGCCAGTGGCAATGCCTCAGTTCATCTGCTCTGAATTGACAATTAGCATTTACTTTGCAAACTGAACAAAGTCACACCTGCGTTAAAGTTTCTGTGAACCTGATAGACTTGTTAAACTTTCCATGAGGGTCGAAAGTAGGAGTGATACTGATGCAGAGTTAAATGACCTTGGGTCTTCTTTCACTCCTTCAATAGCTACTCACCACCCATTTCTGTGTATGGCCTAACATCGTTACGACTATCAGGAAAATCATAGTTTTCCAGCAGTACCCAAACTAAGAATGCCATCAGCATCTCTAGCAAATGACAGAAATGTCCCCTGTCTGCTGTACCCAGCAGACTGAGCCTTTCCCTGATGTATTTGAAAAGTGTTTTAGATTTCTTTTGTTCATTAACAACACCATCTACAAAATCTCACAAAAACATTTCCAACATTCAAATGCAGCCTTTGGAGGAATTCTGATTCCATAGTCCCAGGCATGGTTGCTCATATTTGGTTCAGAAATGTATTTTCCTTCAATGAAAGATGAGTTTTGTGTTATTGCTAAAAGGTTTCAGAACATGACATATGTTTGTGTGTGATAGCATGTGGAAGGACAATACTTTGCGTTTTCTCTCTCTCTCTCTCTCTCTCTCTCTCTCTCTCTCTCTCTCTCACACACACACACACACACACACACACACACACACACACCTTCTTCTAATCCCTCCCCATGACCTCCTATTTGTTGTTCATCTACTTATGACCAGAACATCTCCACATATGGCTGACATGAAACTGATAGAAATCATTTGGATTTCCTAAGCTTAAAGCCATTTTGAAAAACTAAAGCCATTTTGCTACAGTAAAATTGATTTTGAACATCAATAAAAACACCAACTGGATGAAGGAAATGGACAATCATTATTTACTTCTATCTGTTACAGAAGTACTTCCTTGATTTGTAGACAGGTAGGTACAAACAAAACCTAATAGAACGGTGAAAAGAGTTCTCTGTGTTCTTCCTGAGATCCATCATGAATAATGGAATGCCTATTATTTAGATGTCAGTGGTCTGCAGAAAAAAAAAAGGTAGATGTCTCAGAATAACTGTGGGTACAAGCTTCAACGTACACTAACCCAGGAGCAATTCAGGGGAAATGAAGTCTGAGGGAAGATTGGCAACCTGTTAAGCGATAGCAGCTTGGATCTATGAGGCATCCATTGACAAAATACCAACATAAATGCTTTAGTGCTGAGCAAGCTCTTTGGTACAGTGACTAAAACCAAGGGGAAATGAATTAGATTTACTGGCCTTAGGTTTTGATACTCAGGGCATGAAGCTCAAACTTGTAAAGTACATTTTTGGGGGAATATATTTTTTAATCTAAAACAAGACGTTTTTCTGAAAAGATTCAATTACTAAATATTTGTATTTATGCATTGCCTGGTATGTTTAAGCATTATCAAAATGGTAGAAATTTCACACTACTGTGAAATTCCTTAAGTGCTGAAGTAATTAAGACTTTGAATTAAATAAGTCTCAATTGTATACTTTGCTAGTTGTGATATAATTAAATGTGAAAAATTGTAAAAAAATAATGCAAGTGTTATTAAAATAGCACATTATGTTTTGAATAACAAGCAGTATTTAGACAAGTAATATACGCAAATAATTTAAAAAGAATTTAAAGAGTATGTGTAATGAAATTTACTAGACTAGTTGGAGGATTTCTTACATTTTTAATTGAATGTCGAACATAATAAGTGGTGGTCATCAAGTATTTCTTAAACACATGAGAACTGAATCAATCTTAAGCATTTTGATAAGCTTCCCTGAATGTGCAGTATAAATTTTTATAGGAAAATATCATGTAGTAACATATTAACCTGATGTATGGATCCAAACACAAAACATCTCAAATTACCACTGGCCCTTTTGTAAATGGGACATTCACTTTTGTGAAAGAACATTTAGAGATGCCGATTATCTCAGTTATCTGCCTTCAGAATTTGTAATGGGATGCTTGACTAATTGGTTGCATGAAACTGTCTGGAGTGGGACATCGTTTATTGTATCATATGTTGAATAGGTAAAAAGCCACTTCTTCATAGACTTTATATCAACAGGGTACTGTCCTTCAAGTATACCACAAGAGGATTAAAAGTTTTCATATATTGATAATAATAAAACAAACTTTACACTTACTCAAAAGTTTTATCACACTTTCCAAAGACATTAGAATGCTTACAATGAGTCTTCATTGTACATTATTGAACAAATAGATTTAGACAAAGATTTCAGCATTTGAAGTAATAGCATTAAAACTAGTCATGTCAGCTTACCAAAATAAAATGGGCACTGTATAATTATGCATTTCATTCATATTAATATCTCCCAGGAACTTTTAGAAGCTGGTGCTTCTAGGAACTAAAATATAAATTCAGGGTAGAAATTCACATAGAAAGACATGTAGATGGAAATTATATCATCAAGCCAATTACTCCAAAAGAGAAATAAAGGAGGAAATTGAAGTATAAACTACTGAAACCAAATTACTGTATGCAAAAGGAAACCAATCAAATGAGTGAATTTTACACAGGTATTAGAGTAAGAAACTGTGAATGCTTCAAAGGTCAGTTGCTGCTGAACTTTCTGGTGATCAGTCAATGTACTCATAGTTTAAAGCATTTTTAAAAACTAAATGATACAGTTCTCATAATATGTAGTTAGATTTCCCTTCTCTAAAAATGGGTTAGCCATATAATTATAGTAGTGTATTATAAACTAACTTCTAATACTGTAATATTACTGTACAGTTAAACCATAATTATTACACTCATACTAAAAATTAGATGTTCTAATTATCTGTGTGTTACCTAAAACCTACTTAGGTATTATGCTGGTTGTTTTATCTCTGGGTTATGTTGCAGGTGCAAGGATCCCTAAGCACCCAAAGTGATCTTGACTAAGCACAATATTAGAGACCTGAGCAACTTCTGACAAAGCTGCAGTAAGCAGGACAAAACTGACAGCACACCACAATTGATACAGTGAAAGAAAACATATCTCATAAACAGATCACTTGCACAATTATCTCACCTTGACGAGGACAATGAAGTTATTCAGAGAATTATTACAACAGATAATCCTGGGATAACTTGATATCTATATAGAAAAGTTAGCTTTAGTCTCTATCATATACTACCATATATAAATTGAAATCATAAGGCTTTTTGATTTTTGCAGTTGGAGAGAGTGAAAGTGTTACAGGCCAAAGTGTATGTAAGTAAGTACTAT
Organism: Microtus ochrogaster; assembly: GCF_000317375.1. Taxonomy (NCBI): domain Eukaryota; kingdom Metazoa; phylum Chordata; class Mammalia; order Rodentia; family Cricetidae; genus Microtus; species Microtus ochrogaster. The sequence continues at coordinate 12,901,683 of NC_022032.1, forward strand.
GGTAAGTACTTACATACTTACCATAGTAAGTAGTGAATATTTTAAAAATATGTTTGATAATATTAAATTAAAATGTACTTTCAAAATTAGCACCAGTGATGGATATATAATGGACTGTGAAATAATATCTACAACATGATGCATGATGCATCAGAAATAGCTGGTACCAGGACATTTGAAAAAAAAATCTCCCAGTACTTACAGAATATGTGAACATGTCAGGAATTAAACACAGTTGTTGGATAATTGCATGGAAGCATCTCATATTGTGACCTCTTGGATAAGAGCAAACAGAACAGAAAGGCAACATCAGCATGTTCCCTCTGCAATGACTTGAATCAGTATGATTGCTGATACCAAATATTGGTGAGACTAGACAGCCACTGACAATAATCACTTTGGTGGAAAACCATTAAGAATTTTGGAAATTTTTTTTGGCAATTTGACATATAGCCTAGCAAGCCGAAACATCATACACAAATGTGCACATGTGTGTATATGTTTTTTGAGTACATATAACATGATAATATTAAATACAAGTGCACATATGCATATATAATATTGCTTTTATAGTATTGCATATATACTTTCATCAGAACTTTGCTTACTTAATAGTATTTTTGGCTATAGAAGACCCTAATGTGCAGAAATACTATCTTCAAAGTAACAAAAATAACCACTGCAAGTACATATAAAATTTCCATGAAACCTAGTACAGGAATCAGAAGATATTAAATACTCATAAAAATCTGTTGAATAAGCCATACAAATTTACATTTCCAAAAACAGTTATTTATTCTCAATTGTATCTTGTAAAGACTTATTATTGAGAACAGACTCATGACTCTGTACTGCTTTATTTACTCAGCCCAAAAGATTTCACTTGCCTGATCAACATTGCATCAGTTAAAAGCACTTCCTGTTGAAAATTGTCAGGAATGTATGTCAAGATCTCAGACACTCTGTTTCAGATTTGAGTACACAGATGAATAACTAAAAAGCCCAATTATCACTGTACTTTGTTTCTACTCCAGTTTTGCAATTTAAATTAGAAACACTCATCTTGGGAGTAGTCAGACTATTTTAGCATTCGATGATAAGTCATGCCTATTCAGTGTTGAAGTAACGGATGATCAGAATAGAAAAAAAATTAGAAACACCATATACTAGCTATGATTTACTTCTCACTTACACTTGCAAATGTTGAGACATCTGGGGGCACCTAAAGTCATATGTGGTGCTATTCCTATAGTGATAGACTATAATTGGATGATACAACATACACATAATTACAAAAATTATAGAGCCAAAATGATTATCTTAGGACTCAGAAATCAATACGAATGAATTAGTCTCTTCTAATATATGCAGTTTATATTTAGGTATATCTTAATTTTGCACATACTGTTGAATGTTGAAGTTAAATTAATTCAACATTTAAATGGAAAGAAAACATGTATCTTCCCAGAATACTGAAAATATGGATAGCATACATTGTGCATTGCTGAGATCAGATTGAACGCAGCTATCTTACAAAGCCTTCACAGCTCCTTCCTACTGAAAATTGCAAGTCATTTCCTCTAGCTCTCAAATATCATTATTTGTGAGCCACCTGCTTTGAAAAGGGACACCTGAGTATCTCAAGTATAGCTTAACATATATTGGCCAACATCTTCTCAATCCCCCCTTCTCCCTCATATTCTTCCTTTGAAAGCATTCTGCTCCAAACTTTTAAAGGTCAGCTGTGTTTATATGTGACATGAGTGATAACGTGGACTTACTGTATTTGGAAGCTACATTTAGATCAGTCTGCAACAATTGGCATTGATGCCATCCATATGTATCCCAAGGAGACTCTATTTTTTAGATAACATTAATTTAGTCACTGCCATATTATTTAAAGGCATTTTGTTACAATAATTAAAATTGACAACTACTACTATACACTACACACGAGATACATTGTTTTCTGTTATGATGTTAAGAATATGCAGAGAGCATGTGGGTCCTGCAAGCCAGGAATGTGGGGAAGGATCACAGTTATGCCAAGCATCCTAAATTCCTCACAGCTATGGATGTGTTTGTGTATGTGTGAGAGACTATGCATATGTATGAACATGTGTGTTACTTATGTGTTGTAGCATATATAGCATGCATTTGCAAGTATATATGTGTGTGTTCACACATACAGATTTGTGCACACACATGTGAAAGCCAAAGAAGAACACTAAATGTTCTGCTTTATAACACATTATTTTATTTCTTGAATAAATGAAGACCCTCGAAACGAAAGTACATTAAAATTTGGTTTAGGCACTACCATTAACATTTCTCAAACCCTCTAGTTTTGTATATAATATGGAGTTATTAGCTTGATTAAAATTAAAAATTAAAAATCGCATAAAAAACCACCCTCTGGTAATAATTGATAGATATTTGAAACTGTGTTTCTCAATCAGTCAGAACAAAAGTCACAGAAAATAGCATAAGACTATGAGATTCTGAATATATGTTACTGTAAACATTACTGTTTCTGTACTCAAAGTTTCATCCCACTTTTCAAGTGGGTGACAAGGAACTCTGTAGACTATGTAAAAAGACACCTAGACACCAACCCAGCCACAACCCTTCACAGACAATGTGTCCTACCTGAAATATATTCTGGAGCAATGGTGGTTCAGAGCTTGTGGAAGTGACCAACCAATGTTTGTTTTAACTTAAGGTTCATGACTTAAGAAGAGAATCCATTGTCTACAATGCCTAAGTAGCCATGAATCGAGACTGGATAGCACAGCACTTTAGGTAGAACCAAACACAACTGGCAAAGCAGAAGCAAGCAAACAAGAAAAAAGGAAAGAAGAAAGAAAAATGAAAGAGAAGATAGAAAACAAAGAAACGATTCCTAATAATATTCTGCTAAACTCATAGATATTCGTGCCTTATCCAGGTATCGTCAGAGAGGGGTTTCCTCCAACAGTAGATGGGGGCCTGGGAGCCAATGCAGAGATGCATAGCCAGTCATGGAGGAAGAGAGAGAGAGAGAGAGAGAGAGAGAGAGAGAGAGAGAGAGAGACTAAATTGAATAAATTGGAGGTCCATTGGATCTCTCCCCTCTGAGATCTAGGAACCTTATAAAAGACTGGGAGGAAAGACTGTAGGGGTCAAAAGGAGGTGGAGAATACCATGAGCACATGACCACTGAATCAACTAAACGGGGCTCACAGATACTGAAGTGGCAAGCAAGGGGCCTGTATGGGTCTGCATCAGGTTCTTTGCATGATATGTTACAGCTGTTAGCTTGGTGTTTTTGTGAGGCGCCTAACAGTGGGAGCAGGTGCATCTCTGACTCTTTCCCCTGCTCTTAAGTCTCTTTTCCTCCTATTGGATTGCTTTGTAAAGTCTCAATATGAGGCCTTCCCCTTGTCTTACTATATCTTGTTTCATTCTGTTTGGTTGACATCTCTTAGAGGCCTGCTCTATCCTCGATAGGAAATAGGGTTTGTGTGAATCTAGGTAAGGGGGTGGCTGGGGACGGTGGGAGGCTGTGGTTGAGATGTATTATATGAGTGAAAAATCTATTTTCAGTTTTAAAAAATGTCACCTCTATTTTCCATTTTCAACCATTTCTTTGTTTCTTGAATGCCAAAAAGAGAACAATGATTTTTATGAAATAAAATGTGTATATCTGCATCTTTGTGTATGAATGTATATTTTCTTTTTTGTGTTGGTAGCGTATATACTGTTCATCTACATGTGCACATGTGTGTGCTGACATATACACTTTTGTCTACACATGTGTGCGGAAGCCAGAGAAGCACACTGAGTGTTATTCCTCTGAGACAGACTCTTTTTTTGAATCTATAATAGGCCGATGGCCAGGAAGTCATAGGATCTTCCTATCTTCCTAGTTTTCCACCACACCCCCTCTCCCACAACACTGGGGATTCAGTCATAGGCTGAGCCATGATTAGCCTCTTTACAGATGCTGTTCGGTGCACTCACACTGTCTTGTGAGTATTTCAAGGACTCTTTCTGTATAGGATACCTTTCTAAAAAAGGAATCACATGCCTCTTTATTTAAAATCTTAGTTTTCTCAAGAAATCCTATCTCTGGTGCAGCTAACAACAATTATTTTAATATGTAATTTTGTGCCCTTATTGTTGTCTTTTATAAACCCATTGTAGCAGATGCATTTTGGAGTGTAATTTTTCTAATAGAAATTAAGTAATCCATCTTGTTCCATCAAATGTTAATTTATTTGTTGAATTAAGAATATCTGTGCAGTAGTTATGAATATTCTTGCCTTAGACAGAGTGCAGTACTGGGAATATTATACCGAGGTACCATGTCAGGACAAATCACTTCTAGATGTTTCCTGCAGTGTTACTTTGTCTCTGTGTACCACCTACTTGGTACACATGACTTGATACATTGATATTCTCTCATGGTCTTTCTTCCTCCATTCCCTCTATTCCTGTTTATCTATCATCTATCTATCTATCTATCTATCTATCTATCTATCTATCTATCTATCTATCTATCTATCTATCTATCATCTATATCTGATTTCCCAGGATACCTAATGTAACCAGTACTCCTCTATACTTTCTTGATAACTGTCTTTTTCATTTTCCCAACTCTCATTAGTACATGTATTTTTGTGTTCGTATCATTTGCTTGGCAGAAATGGAAAAGTTAGAATGACTCATTATCTTAACTTCAAATACCTGACTACTATGAAGTCATGGAATGTTGATTTACTTTTTCATGTGTAAAAGGTGGTAATTAGTAAGGGGAGGTTTTTTCTTGCACAAGTTGATAGCACTAGCACCATATTTTGCTTGTTCAAGTGTCAAAGGTGTTCAATAGTGAGGGGAATTGCCGGGCGATGTTGGCACATGCCTTTAATCCCAGCACTCGGGAGGCAGAGGCGGGTGGATCTCTGTGAGTTCGAGACCAGCCTGGTCTACAGAGCTAGTTCCAGGACAGGCTCCAAAGCCACAGAGAAACCCTGTCTCGAAAAAGAAAAAAAAAATAGTGAGGGGAACTATGCCACTGTATAAGAAGTACTTACCTGAGGTCTTGGGATGGCTCTGCTCTGATGTGAGGTGTTTCCACAGAATGCCCAAATACTGCTCCTTCAGTTCCTGGAGACAGCAGGGACAAGCAGTCAGGATAAGCAAACACACACATACACAGTGGCTTTCATCTGATTCCATGTAATATTCTTCCCTCAACTGAAAACACGTTCAAGTCAATGGAAAATGTAACTTCAGAAAAAGACTACAAGACAGCAAGATGAGCCAAAGAAGGTGGATTTGAATACTCCATGTTAACTAATTTTAAGATTCTTATTACTGCTTTCGATGTAGACAAGTCACCTTCTGCTCTAATCAAAGAACAAAGGCCCATGTCTTTCGTTGCTTCATTTCACAGCTAAGTGGATTTAGGAAACAGGATAGGCTGAAATACTTAGTTCAGATTTCCCCTCTCTCCGAGGGCATGGTGAAACTGCTGATGGTGAACTCAGGGCAGACAATGCTCGACATTTACAGACAGGTTTCAAATAGCACTTAGCCACTCTCTACCAGAGAGCTGTGCAGAACTCCACGACACTTGGACTGCTGTGGCATTAATGCTCTGTCTAAAACTGAGAGCCACTTTAATTCATTTCATTATAGTTGAGTTCATCTGAGGTCATTGTTGTCTGAAGAGGTCAGGGATACTCTTGTTCAGATAGTCGAGTGACACCTGATCTAACACACTTACTGACTGTTTGATTGTCCAGACTTCTAGAGCTTTGCTGCAATTTGAGTGAGAAAAAAAAGTGTTCTTTGCTCTAAAAATAAAGTGATTTTTTTTCTTTTAAAGTTATAATGATTAAAATCACTTTGCAAAATAAAATTAATGCAAATGTTGATGTTTTTCAGAGTATACCTTATTCACTTTGGATCTGTCTCCCTCATATATTTTGATATAAAAATATCATGCTTATTTCATAAAAGTCATGAGGGCTATGTTAATGATACAATGCAGTTCAAAATTTTTCATTGAAATGTGAACAAATATGACTTACATACTGTGGAGGGATGTATAAAACATGTCAATTCTGTCAGCAGGAATGGCATTGTAGGGTAAATGAGAGCAAGGGCTTAAAATATAAAATAACAGATGACATAGGGAATGGATGAGATTTAATTAATGATCTTTTAAAATAAATAGTAAGGCACACCTGGAAGTGGAGTCATGGAGGAAAACAATTTTCAAGGATTAAAATATTATTTCCCCAACATTATGATTCAGAGGCAAAATTATTTGTGTTTTGCCATGGTAAGTAAGCTCCTGGATTACAGATTTTCTTCCTAAACTAGAAGCTATTAGTATCCATCTATCTCTGAGCCTTAATAGATAGTTCTCCATGTAAACAAAACTCTGTAGGAAACATACTGCTTGTTTTTTTTCATGATTTTTAATAATTCAGAACATTCCTTTGTTTAAAAGACTTATTCTTTTATTACTTTGATTCTGAAAATAGAAAATTCGTTAATATGGGTAATAAAAGATAATATAATGATTTCAGCTAAGGTAACTAATAATTCTGTGATTTGACTGAGGGTGGCATTTGAAAGAATATCCCCAGATGCAGATTTACATATCTCAGGGAGAGGGACTGACATTTCAGTACAGACTGTAACATCCTGATAGGATAGTTATCCTTGAACAAAGTTCAAATGCTAATCTCTACTACTGTGTGATTATGAAAATTTCCTAGGCAAGGTGACAGAAATATGATTAGAGAAGAATGACAATATTTATTTTCCAACACTGTTATCAGTAAAGAATCTGTATGCATGAAAGCAAAAGTAGAAAACAACCCAAACCATTTGTTAGTAAGGATTAAATTCCAAATTCGCGTAATGAGAAATGGGAGTGGGAAACATAAGAAAAAGCACTGGGAAAATCCAGAGAATCATAACACCAATCTTAAAAAAACTCATATTCCACCAAATTGGAAAAATCTAAAAGAGATGGCTAATTTTCTCTTTACATATGACCTACCAAAGTTAAATCAAGATCAGATCAACAATTTAAACTGACCTATAACCTCTAATGAAATTAGAGTAATGTAAAAAAATCTACTAACCAAATAATAAAATAAATAAAGCCCAGGTGTAGGTGGTTTCAGTGCCAAATTCTCTAAAGCCTCAAGAGAAGGGTTAAAACCAATGCTCCTCAAGGTATTTTACAAAAAAGAAACAGAAGGAACATTCCTCAATTTGTTTTCTGTAAATAGTTATTCTGATACCGAAACCACATAAGGAACCAACACAAAGAATGAATTATAGACTAATGTCCCTTATGAGCCTTTGTGCAAAATTTCTCAGAAAAGAAATACTTGTAAGCTGAATTTAAGAATGCATCAAACAAAATATTCTACCCTGATGAAGTAGGCTCCATCCAAGAGATGAAGGGATGGTTCAACATAGAAAAACCTGTCAAGGTAATCCACTATATAAACTGAAAGACAAAAACCACATGATCATGTTTTTAGATGCCCAAAAGGCCTTTGCCAAAATCCAACACCTCTTCATGAAAAAGATCAGCAATATAAGGGATAGACCTTAACATAATAAAGTGAGTTTACAACAAACCCATTGTTAACATCAACCTAAGTGGAAAAAAAATCAATTCCACAAAAATCAGGAACAAGGGAAGATTGTATAATTTATCCATATCTATTTAATATAGTACTTAAAGTCTTAGCTAGAGCAATACTAAACTAAAGATCAATGTGATATAATCTGAAAAGGAAAAAGTCAAAATACATGACTGAAACTAAAAATTCTACCAGGAATCTCTTACAACTGATAAAAACTTTTTACAATGTAGCAGGATACAAAGTTAACTCATAATACACAAGCCTTCCAATATACAAAGGGACAAACTGACTGAAAAAGAAATCAGGGGAAAATCACCTTTTACAATGGTCTCAAATAATATAAAATAATCTAAATTGCACTGTCAAGCAAGAGAAAGACATATATGGTAAAACTTTAAGATATAAAGAAAGAAATTAAAGAAAATTTAAGAAGATAGAAAGACCACCCATGGCCATAGATGGGTTTTAGTAATATAGAAAAGTAGGTATCCAACCAACAGAAATCTACAGATTCAATGTAATTCCCATCAAAATTCTAACATAAATCTTGAAATGATAATTTTAAGCTTCAAACAGAAACATAAAAAAACTATGTATAACTAAAACAATCCAATCCTGATTAATAAAAACCTGCTGAAGGTATCACCATCTCCAACCTCAAGTGGTCCTGATACATATAGAATGAAAATCACAACGTTGACCCAGAAGCAGAGACACTGATCAGTGGAATCAAACTGAAGACCCAGACTTAGGCAATAGTTAATAATCACTAAAATCATCTTTAGAGGTGTCAGATCAAAACTGTTCAAGTCAGATACTCACTATAACCTTGGGAAATCAAATTGCAAATATTAATTTTCTTTCAATTAGGAATTCTCTCAAGTGTTAGACTGCTATATTTGTCATATTTCACAGGCAACTGTTCTGTGTTTGAAATAAATAAGAAATCATTTTAATCTAATTTTTATTGCTTTCATGTGTTAGACACTAAAACAATTTGAACATTCAAATAAATTTAAATTGTATTCACATGAATCAAAAACTAAATAAGGCATTGTAAATTTTTTAGAAATGTTATTTATAATAATTGGTCATTATTTATTGGGGCACAGTAAAATTCTATTTGCCTCACTTCAAATATAACATGAACTTACATGAAAAACTACAGAAAAATAGTATTATGCTAATTCATATGCATATGAATGTATAAGATGTGTGATAGGATATTATCTTTTATACATCTCTAAAGTCACATTCAATGAAATAGAAATAACATTAAAATTAAATGTATCTATTTTTCATCCTCCCTCTCTTCCTCTTCTTGATAGATGAACAACTGAAAATAAACGTTATTCTAAAAGTTATTTGTAATGAAACCTTATGTTTTAGTTTTTAAAAAGTCTATTAGTATGCTTTTTGAATAGTTTCACAAACATTTTAAATTGGTCACTTTCAAAACAAACAATACAAGACAAGCATTGGGAAAAACGTTCTCATCTTCCCTGAGATTATAAAATCACAAATGACCATGTCATCCCTACCCCATACAGGCCACATGCTCAGGCAAAGTTGAACGATATGAACTCTAATTCTGTGTTTGTATTTTTTAGTTTGGTTTGAAATTTTTCTTTTAATGTTTACTGTTTGATTTTCTTTTCTTGTGTTTTGTTGTTTCTTCACACACACACACACACACACACACACGAGACAGAGAGAGAACTTGAGGTAGGGTGGATATAAAATTGGGGAGTATGAAGGACATAATAAAATATATTCTATAAAAAATTTCATAAAAATGTAAAGGAAAAAAATAAAAACACAAATGCGAGAAAACATGGAGTAGGAATTTAGAAGCTGGAAAAGAAGAGGTATGATTTTTTTCAGAAAGCCAGTACCATTCAGCCAACACGTGATTTGATGATAGTGAAAAATGTTCCAAGCTTCTATCTTCTAAAATTAGAAATAAAGAACAGTTACATAAAAAAGAAATTGAAATATTGGCAACAGGGAACTAAGACAACCAATTAGTAATTGCAGAACATACACACAATTCACTCCAAGTCCTATATTTTCCTTTTCTCTTTTTTTCCTCTTCTTCTCTGCCACCCTTCCATCTTTTGTAGGAAACAAATCACTGCACTGCTTATCAGTGACAAAAATCACGATCCTGGAGAGCTTTTCAACCCACACAAAGTGCATTCATGCACATGTGTTCAGCTGAACTTAGGATGAACATTCATTTTCACACGCCATGGAGAGTCCATTCCAGGACAGTGGTCAGCAGGATTATGGGGGTTCAGCTGATCCAAGGCTAAAATGAAGTCTTTCTCAATAGGCAACGGACCTTAGAAATCGCAAACTAAAATCATCCCTTCTGTTGTCATTCATTGGCTATTGCCAAGATTTCAGCGTTCATGGCCACTTCAAGGCATGGATGTTCTGCTGAGGGCTATCTGTGATTTAGTAGAATAGTTCAACTCACAGCATGTTCATGTTTCTTTACTTCTAACTTTACCAGAAGATGTGGCCAGTAAGTCAATTAGATCTTATAGGTCTCAATCCTGTTGCAGATATGCTCATTCTTGGTCTGGATGTATTGTAGAAACAGATGGATACCGACACAGATAAAATGCATTAGAAACATGAGTGGGCAATAACAAAGGAGACACAGATCTAGTTCCCTCTGTCTGCCACTCAGCACAATATTAAATTCCTGGAAGCAGCTTAACCTGAGATATGATGAGAAGCAACGCTAATAAAACATTCTCTGTACTGAGGAATTGATGAATTACTGCAAATGTGTATTCTCATCAACTGCAAAACTGATACTCATGTTCTGAATTAGATCATACGACATTAATTTAATTGTGATAAAGTTCTGACTTTTAAATAATTTGCTGTGTAATATGTTTTCAAGATTTTTCTTTCTTGTTCTACTGTTTTTTATTTAAGTACTTTGAAATACCTGACAAACGACTTTCATTACATTGAATTTAATATGATACATATTAAATGGTCAAAATTATTTGATATAGTGACATGCATTTTAGAGAAAGAAAAGGGAGGGATAAAATGATAAAGAAGTGTAAAATGTCTTCACAGAAAATGCTTTAAGAGCAAAAGTCATTTCACTAACACATAGTATCATGATGCTTATTCACTCACTCTAATATCCATAGTAACCTTCATCATATGCTGCTCCATTACCATGTGCCAAGCATCATGAGAACATGGACCAGCTCATGTTACTTCAAAGCAATTACTTCAAACTCAGAATATCCAGAAAGGTGTTATCATTATTACTCTCACATTTTATGGATGAGGAACTGATGCTTGAGATGATAATTACATTCAGAGTTACTGTAGCAGAAAGCGTTGTACCTCCAGTATGAAAGCACCTGGGAACGAGGGTGTTTGAACCCTTCATCACTGTCTAGCCTGATCCTTCCACAGTTCACCTCCTTCCTCTTTTACTCCACACAGTAGACATGGTATCAGGGCACCAAGAATGGCTTTACCAGTCATGTGTTATCATTACTACAGTTTAACTTTTAAATAGCCCTGATTTTTAGCTCTTTATGAGTCAGAGTTAAAATTTTCTTTTAAATCTTTAAAAATATTATTTAGTTTTCCAGTAATGTAAGAAAACTGAGATGGATTTTCAAGTTGCATGTAAGTTCTTTCACTAACAGAGATAGTATTGACATTTAATTAGTGTTTTGGTTAGACATACATTTTGTGCCTTTTTCTAAGGAAAGGTTATTGTTAAATACTTGTGGCCAATAACATATGTTATTTCACAATTACCAACTCTTATCATACTGTCTGATAAGTAAAGCTATTATTATCAGTTTTAAGTAAAAATTAGAGCTTCATGGTACCTGGTTATTTAAATTCCTCTTTAGTATAAATTTCTTAAGTGATAGAAAACATTAATAATTTTGAAGATACTGGATTACAGTGAAATTTTAACTGACATAGAAACATAAAGATATGCATATTACATAATATTAATGACATTTGATACAAGGAGACATTATAATATAATTTTTAAATAAGGGGAACCTATCTCTTCAAACTTCATTTTGTTATGTTAAAAAACCTTTCTTGAAGATTTTATAAAAATATGTAATACATAAAGGATTTCTGATAATCTTATAATGAAAGGAAAACACAAATATTTTACTTCTGTTTAGCTATAATATAAAGGTTTTCTGTAGCTGTGTATGGGAGTGTGATAGCTTTGATAAGACATGAAGGAGAGACCTTATTTAAGGACCAACCAAAAGTTGGTATTGTCTAATAGGGAATATTGAATAGCAACCCATTAATTTTATTTCTGTTTTAGGATTTTAATATTATTAAGTCACTTAAAATATCCTAAATTTACTTCTTTTTACATGTATGATTATGTCTGTATTTCATGGTTGAGCCGTTGCCCAAGGAGGACAAAACAGGCCAGAAGATGGCGATAAATCCTTTGAGACTATAGTTTCAGACAGTTGTGAGTTAATGTTGGAAGTAAAACTCATGTTCTATGGTAGAGCAGCATTAACCACTAAGTCATCTCTTTAGCCTCTACTAGGTCTCTTTTTATTTTGAATGATAGATTTTTTTAAAAATATTTTGCCCTTTGTTAATGTTTTACCAAAATGCTTAGGATCCAGTAGAGTTTAGTTGCAATTGTTTACGTTCCATGTACATCACAAACTCAGTTTTAAAATGACGTAAATGGGATATGTACATGACAAAGCTATTTCTATGTAGTAATGTTACAAAATATATTTTTCCATAAATCCTCTTTGTATCGACTTCACCCATTCTGGAGCTCATGGTGCCTTGGTTAGATTTACTATTGCTATAATGAAACACAATGACCATCAAAACTTGGGGAGAAAAGGGTTTATTGAATTTCTACTTTCATATTACTGTTCATACTGAAGGAAGTCAGAACAGGAACTCATACAAAGCAGAAACCTGGAGGCAGGAGCTGATATAGAGGCCATGAAGGGTTTAGGCTTACTGGCTTGTTCTCCATGGCATCCTCAGCTTTTTTCTTAAAAGACCCAGGACCACTCATCCAGGGATCGCCCCATGCATAATTGGCTGGACCCTCTCTCATTGATCACTAAGAAATTGTCCTAAGGCTTTGATTACAGATGATCTTTTGAAGGTATTTTCTTAATTGAGGCTCATTCCTCTCATATGATTTTAGCTTGTGACAAGTTGACAAAAAAACTAGCCAGTATACATGGTATGTGACAGCTTCAAGTCTATAATACAACACCCAACCCTGAGATTCCTGAGGTGTAAATCTCCTAACTCTTCAGTGGCCTGTAACGTCCTTGACTTTTAGAGTCTAGTCACAGGTAATGCTATTTAAGATAAAAACAAAACATATCTTGTGTAAGTTACTATTTGGTTGCTATAAATAAAATTAATTTCCAAATTTAATAATATTTTATTCATTCTTTGACAATTTTATTCATATAAACAATGTATCTCCAACACATCCACCATACTTCAAATTTCTGCCTCCCTTCTTTTGTCCTGAACCACTACCCAAAGAATCCACCTCCTACATTGATAACATCTTCTATTTTTATAATCTACAGTGTTTAATTTATGCTGCCCATGTACATAGGGCTGTGGGTCTATCCACAGAAATGTGGCAAAAGAGCAGCACCATGACCTTGAATAAAAACGATTCCTCCCACAGAAGCCAGAAACTGTCATGGAGTCATGTTATGCCTTCTCCCATTCCTTTCATTTTTAGTAATGGAGCTTTTTAATGCAGTCAATTAGGTAATAAGAAGTATAAATTTGCATTTGTTATCCATATAGCATTTTCTACTTGTTTATTGTCATTTTCATATTTTGACCTCTGCCTTTTATTTTTTACAAGTACTTAACAAATTTAAAACACATGAGAATAGCAATGACAAACCAAATTATGATTTTAGTATAAATTGCATCTGCAAGATACAAATTTGATCCAGAATTTGTCTTAATTTATTTTTATGACTCTTTTTTATCTAAACCATACATATTAAATATTAATAAAAATACTACTTAAAAGAAGAAAACTGGGGCTGAAAAAAAAATCAAGCTTTCCCCAGTGTCTCAGGCAGAGTAACAGTAACTATGGCCCAACAGCCCAAGGAGATCATGTCTTGTGTCTTTTGTGAATATGTAGATAATGTATTATATATGTTATGTTTCATGAGAAACGGGGCTTGACATATGTAATTCACATTTTTCATCAGTGAACTAAGAGTATTTTCTGGATGTCCAGGTATTTGATAATACAAACAGAATAGCACAGTATAACAAGCACCATTGTTCTGCCTAATTTTAGGTCAACCTAATACAAGTTAGAGTCATTTTAGAAGAAGGAACCTCATTTAGGAGACTATCCCCCCAAAGAAAGGCATGTGGGTAAGTGTGTGATGTATATTCTTGTTAGAGTCATTTTAGAAGAAGGAACCTCATTTAGGAGACTATCCCCCCAAAGAAAGGCATGTGGGTAAGTGTGTGATGTATATTCTTGGTTAAAGATCAAGGTGGTAAGTTCTAGGCCACTGTGGATGGTGTACTTCTGGCTTCGTGACTCTGTGTGCAAATTGAGCAAGCCTTGGAGGATAAGCTAATAAGCACCATTTCTTCACCGCTTCTGCATCAGCTCCTGCCTAGAGTTTCTGGCCCCAACTTCTCTGGATGATAGACTACAAATCAGAAGATGAAAAAAAGCTATCTCCTTGAGTTGCTTTTGGTTATAGTGTTTTATCACAATAGAAACTTAATTATGATACCATCATATGAACCATTAAAAGGGGTTATTTTCCAGCTGATGGAAGACAATGAAATGAGAAAAATTTGACAGAAGAGAAGCTAAAGAAGGCCACATTAAGAAAGAAGTTGAAGACACTCTGCCTGTATACAGGCAGGAGTCATTGGGCCGTGTAAGAAGCAGTGGTATCTTCTAAGATCCATGGCCATCATCCTCTTACCCACAGCAGGCAAGGACAGAAAGGTTTTGTAACAATGCCCACTAAAGTGTGATGCCTAAGAAATGAGATAATTTATTCATGCTACATCAAAGTTAATTATATCTTAAAGAATTTCCCTCGTCTAGCACATAAAGGAACTTTGAGCATCAAATAGAATCTGTTGACTATACTGAACAGAGAAGTTCCTTTTTTAACAATTTATAGTTTTAAAATTTGAAATTAATTCAACTATGTAAATTTTCCCTTCCCTTTCATCCCTCCAATGCACCCCATGAACCTCTCTTTGTGCTATGCTTTCTCTTAAATTCATGGTCTCCATTACTTTAATTGTTGAATTGGCAATCTGCATTAACATAATACATATGAATAAATTAATATATATCAACATAATATATGTGCTTATGTATATATATGTATGTATACCTTTAAAAATATAAATACAACCTGCTCACAATTATAAGGTCTTTAGTATGCATATGATTTCAGGGCTTATAACTAATCTGGGGAGACAGGTCTTTCCTGGAGTAGGCTATCACATTCCCAGCATTCCTTAGTTGCCTGTAGTTTTATGTCAGAATTCACATTGCCTTTTCATCATGAGTGCTTTCAAGCTTTATGTTAGGCAGCTTAATTTTCAATATTTGTTTTACCAGAATAAAAATAGGAAACATTTCCTTGAGACCTTGGATAAAAATAAACCACAGAAACTTCTGCTAGCAAAGACCTCTGACCAAACAGCTTATTCGTGTTAATGGCTGTGACTTGCATATGCACTTCAAAACTGAAACTCCATTTCCATTTAGAAGTTTCTAGGGCATGGTTCAGTGTTGTCTCAGGTCTCTGATGTCTCCAGCACCAGGAAGTTTAAGAAACAACTGGAAAGCTGAATTGAGTGGTCATGCCAAGTGCATAAACCTCTAATGTGTCCCTAGAGGACATTAAGTGACCACACATCACTTTTCTTTGTGCCTGATTTAGTCAGTACTCCCGCAGCTTTCCAGACAAACTGCTTTTTTTCCTGGGGTCTGAGTGGTACCACGTTCTCAGCATTTGACCAGCTCCGAGGAACAAAAGTCCTGCTTTAGAAAGGACTGGCAGTGAAGCTGTCCTTATCACAGTGGGCTAATGCAATAGACAAGAACGGGGAAGTAGAAGCCAGGTAATGAAAGCAAACCAGGAAATATTGATTCCAGCCCAGCACACTGTTTAATTTTAAAGACAGTTCCTCAGAAAATTCTTTCTTGTGTTGTCAAACAAGCGCGGGGACCTGTCTATCTTTCCAATCATTCTTTTAGAAACACACGGGGGTGAGACACTCTTGACTTTCCAGCAAACAGGAGGGCATCGGGAACAGGCGGCTGTATTTCTCTCTTCTTCCAGAACGCCACATTGAATCGCTGCCATTTGGAGAACAGAGAGAGCGAGAGATACTTTGTCCTCACTCACTTCTCTCCTGTCTGCTTTCTGCCAACACAAAACAGATGTCTGCGTCCAATTAATCGTTTTCCTCCGACTTGAGGACTTTCACTTTCCGAATTTGGATTCATCGTTTTACCTTTCTTTGTTTTCTGCTATTGTGCGTGGGCTACAAATGAAAGCGCTGATTGCAGTTGATGGGCGCAGCCTGAAAGCACCGGATTTGAGTCTGCTGTGTTGAAAGGTTTATGTCCTTTATGAGCTTACTGGGCTCGAGAAGATAATTGCATTAGGTGAGATCTGGAGTTCATAGTCGGGAATACAAAACAAGCAGAGTTTTAAAGGTTTTATATTTGAACTAGAGTCTAACACCCCTTTTTATCAAGGAATGTCAAGGAATATTAAGAACAGGTACACATTTTAGTCCCTTTAAGCAAATTACTACCTCGCAAATCTAGTCCGGTCAAGAGCAACTTGTTTCTCATCTGGACTGAGCAGGACTTTCATGTTACAGCCTTTTTGCTGTGCAGCTCCGCAGGACCTCTGGTTTAAAACTAGGAAGCTGTTCAAATGGGCTGCCAAAACTCTGAAACAATGGTCCACATTCTTTGCCTCTCTTAAATTGCTGTTCTTTTGGTTAGTTAGTTAATTTGTGTGGTCATCTTATATTTTGTGGCAGCAATAGAAAGTGAAAGTAGTCATGTTCATGTTAGGGCGTGACCTCCAGTGTATACACACCTATATTCTAAATAAGCTAACCACAAATATGTTAAAACCTATAAGCACCGTAATTTTGTCTCAGATCTATAGTCATTTTGTCTCAGATATACAGACATATCCCCTGTGTAAATCATCCACTTCCTTCTGAAACAAGAGTTCATCAAACATGTCATTATTCATAAAGTGAAAGAAAGTGAGAAAGGTTTCATCTTAATTTTAATTCCTATGGATATTGCTTGAATAGGAAAACTTTCATGCCACCAATTTACAATTCATAGAGATCCTTTGTCACACGTACTTTGAAGTCTTGTCAGAATAGTTACCTAATTTATATGGGGCACCCTGGAGTCAGTGTCTCTTTGTAGTGTTATTTGTCAAAAGACTGGAGCACTGCTTTAAAGTATATGTGAGGGGACCTGCCAATCCCTTGCCTTCATATTGTGTTCTATGCTCGGTCCAATTATCTCTCCTATGCATGTGAAATTATAACCTATATTTGTCTTTGATATTTTCATTTTAGGAGTGTTACAAGCAAGAATAAAGCTATTCTGAAGTTAATACATGGTAGTCTGGTAAAGGAGGAAGGATTTAGCATGAATCTGTATGTGTCTGTTTCTCTGTGTGTTGGGATGTGTGTATGTGTGTGTGTGTGTGTGTGTGTGTGTGTGTGTGTGTGTGTTAGATATACAAAAATGTTGTATAAGCTCAGCAGGCAGTGAAGCCATACACAAGAAGGTTGTCTCTGGGAAACAGGACAATGGAGACAATGGACACCTTCAGATTTGTCGCCTTTACACATATTTTTTATGACACCTAACTCAGTATTTTAGTTGATTTGAGTGATACAATTTATATATATTTATGAAAAGTTTTATTAATATTTAGTCTCTGTTTTCCAACCACAATTAATGACTTTATTTGTAGTTATTTGAAAAGTAAATATATTATAAGATTGACAACTAGGCTTTTGGGAAGGAAGCCAGAAATTATGTAAAGGAATTTCTATGGAATTTTGTATGCTTTTATTGGGTAAACAACATTGAAAGATCTCCATTACAGTACCTGTGACCTTTAGTTTCTCAGCCCCAATGGTTATCTCGTCTTCATCGGCAGAAAACAGCACCCTGCCATCTTCACTTGCTCTTACTTCAAATCTTTTACACTGTGCCTCCACAGCCTCCGCTCCTGAAGTCAGAGGAAAGGTTTCAAAATCAAGCTGGGGTCAGAACACCATTAGCATATACGATGTTTATAAAATATTGCAATACACATAGCATTCATCTCATGCATCTTGGCTGCATGTTTTATATCAGAATGAACATTTTGAAGCTCTCATCCTTTTCAAAAGACCCTGATTTCACTGAATATTTACAGACTAGATGAAATGGTCATGTGTGTTAATTCTAAATGTTTAAGGTTGTTCTAATATAGGGTGCGTACTTAGCCAGATATAAACACCTGATGTATCTACAAAGGCAGACAATGCCTACTTTGATATCTACTGGAGATGAAGATTTGCCATTCATTTCACCTGGCAAGTGAGAGGCAGATGCTCAATAACTGTGACCCAAATGACTCACATCTCTTTGAAGTGCAGACTACAGAACTCAGGTTATTCTTTTTTTTTTTTTTAAAGATGTCTTTATTTTTATTTTATGCGCATGAGCATCTAGCTGCATGTTTATGTGTGTACTGCATTCATGCAGTGCTTTGGCAGCCCGTGACCCTTCAGAAAAGAGAACTGGCTATCGGAGAAAGTGTCTGCAGAGGAGAAGGACTCATCCTGGTGAAGGAGAAATTGGTTTACAGAAATGATGAGATTTGTACTGGGGAAGGAAGGGATTGCTGTGTGGCTCACCCAGGACTCCAGACTGACTTTAGAGCAGAAAATAAAAGCGACATTGATAAATATATGGGATGGGGGGGGGTGACTGCCTCTTGGAGGTGGGAGGGAACAAGTAGGGGGAGGAGGAAGAAAGAGAAAGAAAGGAGGAAGAAGAAGAAGTGGGAAGGAAAGTCTGTGCTGTAGAAATGTTCTACCCTTCCTGGCAACCTTTGCTCAAAATGTCTGTTGTAACTGCTATATCCAAACAATTTGAAGGGAAAAGTATGACTCTCTGTTCTGTCCATATCAATATCAAGTTCAAATAGCTAAGTGCATAAATACACTCAGGTTATTCTAAAGAACCAATCCTTTGTGAATCTTAAATTATTCCACATTTCATAGATTTTTAGTATAGATATCTTCTTACCCTTTCATGCCAATGAATTTAAACCCATTTTATAATTACCCTTGCAATGGTTTTGTTTTCTATATTTTTGGTAGTTAATTTTCCATATTTTTTACTTAAAATGTAAGCAACTTAACTACTCTAAACAACTTAACTGCTCCAAAGTATAATTTAAATAGAATTTATACATACACATGTGTGTGTCCACACATACATGCATTCTTAGATATAACCTGTTCAATATGTATGATGTTACTCATGTGTATGTTTTCAGGGCAGACGATTTAGCACTGAAAACACAATTGAGGTGTTAATTTCTTTGGTTAATTCCTCTTCCACTCCCAGATTTTCTCAACTGCCTATAATTCTTTGTAATGAGGCCTCATGGGCTGTTCTCATCCACATTGGCATGGATTTGTGTAGTTCTTGTTCAGCTCATGTATGGGTAATCATGTTGTGAGACTTTATGAGTGTAGTTTCTGATAGTACCATGAGACACAGTCTCACAGCAACTCCCTGATTCTCTGGCTCCTACAATTTTGTCACCTCATCTTTCACAAAACAATCTGTTGTTCTTGACTTTGGTTAAACTCAGAGATAGAAGGTAAGTCCCTGTTGCTGTGGATACTATATACTTGATAAAGAGGCCCCGGAGACCCCTGAGTTGGAACTGTCCTGAATACTGCCTCTCTGAGGACTAGTTGTCATTGTACCGGTAGGTACCAAGCTTCCAAAGGTGAGAGGCAAGCAGTAGTCCTATCTAGCTATGTGGCCTATGAGGTACACCATCTAATATCATAACAGTATAACCCTAAAGGTACAGTAGTGGCACACATACCTTAGGGCTAATCATTAGGTCTCTAATTGAAATAGGATGCATTTAATAGAAGGGGAACCATTCCCGATAGGTAGTGACATTTTATTTGTATTTTAATTCATAAAGCTTGCCTGAAAATCAGAGAGTAAAACAGCCCCATTGGTTAGCCTTATGGTCTTGGCAGTGGTGACACACACCTTTAATCCCAGTAGTCACACTAGTTGCCATAGAAATTAGGCAGTGCAAGCCTTTAATTCCAGTGGTGCACAACTTTAATCCAAGCCCTAGAGAGGATTATAAAATGAGAGGAGACAGCTCTAATTCTCTCATTTTGAGATTCTAGGAGGCAGGATCACCATTTTCAGACTGAGGTCGAGGGAAGAGCAAATGCCTGGCTGCTTTGCTTTTCTGGCCTTCAGGTTGAACCTCAATATCAGTCGAAGAGCTTCTAATAATTGTGCTACACAGGTACTGGAACTGAGCTAACTACTCAGTGACAGTGAATTCATGGTAATTAGAAGAGTATCTATAAGCCCAATTTACCTACCAATCATAATCATTAACAACAATCTATGACCTCTTGTACTTATAGACAATGTAATTTTCACCTCTCTTTAAGAAAACTTATCTTTGCAACACATGGAAAACCACAATCAATTAAAATCATTTATCTTTTAAAAATCAAAGATGTTTTCTTATAAAATTTAAAGATAATAGTGAGGTAAATATTGAAGACTTACTGTCCATGGTCATCATCTTGATTTTGTGAATATTATTTCAGAAATTAGTATTCATTTGAATGTTTTGTTATCCAATTATAGTCTAACCTTGTATTTTGCAATCAGCCATTGTTGCATAGTAACTCAACTAAGAGATAGTCAAAACATTGAGGCCAGTGTGTTGACATTTGACTTCTAGGCTTATGTATCTCTCTGTGTTTAAATCTGTTTCCAAGAGACTCAGTACAAGTGGCTCCTTACAATAGGTACACATTGAGGCTCAATGGTCTGAGAGGTATTATAGACCTTCTACACATAAAACTTTAACAATATGCCATTTTATCATCTTCAGATATACACAATTGCTGAGATAAATTGATTAACAAGTTATATTTAATGGCATCGACATATACTAGATAACTATACACATATGAAGACATTATATATATGCTCTCACGGGTTAGTAAACATTTCCTAGGAATAGTGATTAATGTCTTTATTCAGAGGACACTATGCAAATATTAAAATATTATATTGCATGTCACATAATCTATTGCAAATAAACTATTAGAAATAAGCTATTAGAGACTTTATTAGGTTAGTGCCTGGCTCTGGAAAAGGGAGTTGAAATTTTAATTCATTAACATTAAATGAGCAAAGCCAAATAAGCAAATTACACAATATTTATGCATGCAGAATAGATGAGATGCATCTAAGTTATAAATTAATGCATGCAAAAAATCATCCAATTGAAAAACAGATATAAAATTAATACTTCAGAGTACACTTTATTCACCATATTAGCATAATTACAGATGGCAGAATTGCAAGCAATTAGCAATGACTTGATAGTAAAGAAATGTTTTATATCAGAAAATAATTATATAGCATCACATTTACATGCATTCCTTTTCTTTTCTACAAATGAATAACAGGCAAAACTATATAAATGGAGACACAATCAGTAATTGGGACTATCAATGTCTAACATTAAAATACTATACATTATAATACTGCACTTAGTATTATTTTGGGTTTCCTATCATTTGCTTGCATCTAGTATCTTTTATTCTAAGGCAAGGTCAAGTTGTCCAAAAGTGTGATTGCATTAAGTAGAAAAAGACTATGAGCTATTGTGTTTGCATTTTCTACATTCAATTGAAAAAATACTAAAACTGAAATTTTTCTTTGATAAGAACTTCTATGGGTGACTAAATAATACAGTTGCAAGAGATTTCTAGGTTCCCTTCAAACTAATACGAAGAAAACTAAAGATAGATTTCAGCGGTTATGTCTGCCTGTCTTCGTTTTGTGTTTCTCAAACACTGTATGAGCTCTTATTACATCATACATCC
The DNA here is from genome assembly GCF_000317375.1 of Microtus ochrogaster. Taxonomy (NCBI): domain Eukaryota; kingdom Metazoa; phylum Chordata; class Mammalia; order Rodentia; family Cricetidae; genus Microtus; species Microtus ochrogaster. Next base: position 12,923,612 of record NC_022032.1, read on the forward strand.
TTTGAGATTTAATTTTATATGTGTTCAACATGTTCATGTTCTTGGATATCTTTAAGAGATTAGAAATTCCCACACACACACACACAAAAACAAAACTCAGCTTCATAATTCTTCATCCAGAAATTCCTGTTTTAAAGTTACTACGTGTACAAATGAAATCTAAAAAAAAAAAAAACAAAAACAAAATAATAGCAGCCCAATTATTATGAGGTGGACAAATAAATTCTAAAAACCAAAACAGTTGCAGTCACCATTGGAGAGCAACAGCCATGGCTTTGCAGTACCTTATCGCTACAAGTCTCAAAAGGCCACAAGATGAAGATTGAATGCCATCAAGCTGGCTCAGAGAGAGCATTAACGAACATACCAAGTTCGTGTGTGACGTGATGCGAGTGTGTTGCTTTGAGCTCTGGGAGAAGTATACCATGGACCTCCTCGGGGTTTACAAGTACAAGTGTGCCATCATGGTACTCAAGAGGGTGGGGATGAATATGTTAGGCTATATTTTGTTTTATAGTATGAATGACATTAAAAATACACATTCACAGAGCAGGGAACCCTGATCGCTCTTTGGGCTGACGAGGGAGGGGGACTTGATTGGGGGAGGGGGGAGGGAAATGGGAAGCGGTGGTGGGGAAGAGACAGAAATCTTTAATAAATAAATAAATTTAAAAAAATAAAATAAAAAAGGGAAAAATATACATGTGAAATGTATACTAGGAACATCTGTCATGGGGGAAGATACATTAGAAAACAAAGAAGAGCAACCTCAAGCCAGGCTGGAGGGTTTTCTTCTCCAGACTCTGAAGACTTCAGCATTTGTGATTTTCCTGGGGCCCTGTGAGAGTCATGTTTATCCCTCCTCCCTACAGCTGCTGACCCATGGATTAAGGCCACAGCTGCTCTTTGACTTCCAGGAACTAATACAGCAGTGGCAATACTCAAATTTAGTGGGTTACCTTTATGCTCCTGTCTCTCTTCCTGATAACACCTATCAGCCTTTGTCCAAACCAACAATCTGTAGTTAGGTATTCCCCAGTAAAGGCTTACTTTTTAGTTGTCACTGTTTGTACCACTTCCTTACCTATAATTCCTTCTTCACACCTCTTGTTCTCCATTTTTATTTTAAAATCAACTAGGAAGTGGGTTGGCGAGTTGGGTTGTTAAGCACATTTGCTACTCAAGCAGAGGAATGATATTTGATTCCCAATACCTAAAGGTGGCTAGCAACAATCTGTAACTCCAGTTCTAGGGGATCTTATGTCATCGCCCGGCCTCCATAGGCACTGCAGACACACAGTGCATTTACAAAGCAGCAAAACCTTTATACATATAAAATAAAAATAGGTAAATCTTAAATTAGCTAAGAATTATGCATGTAAAAGTTTGCAAATAATTTTACATAGCTTCCACTGGAGGAAATAGCTGCTATTACCAACATTATTGAAATCCTTATTGCCACCTTTTCTTAAGCACATGTCTCTCCATCCTTGCCGCTGAGAAAACTTTAGTCTGCACAATAATTTATATCCATTTTCCAACTGCATATTTTTTATGATTTAGAGCTTAGATGTAGAGCATCTATTTCAGTTCATTAATATTTTAAAATCTGTTTATTTAAACATATTGAATTAACATTTTTAACTCCCGGTGAAAATGGTTCTCATCATTCTTTTTTTTACCGTTTGTTATGTATATGTGGTGTGTGCTTTTCAAATGCTTTCTTAGTTGTAATGCCTGAACATAGTTTCATTTCTTGTGTTAATTATACATTTAAATTTTGATTGAGTTAAAATTTAATGAAATTAAGAATTTAGTAATTGTTAATTTTGTGTGTATCTCTCAGTCTCCTTTTCTCTGCCTCCTCTGTCTCCCTCTGTATGCACATGTGTGGGGGCTTATTTAATTAGAGCCTCATACCTTCTGAGTTTGAATCACATCGGTGAAAAAGGCACTGTCAGTAATCACAAGGTTGTTGTGTGAAAAATCTCAGCACTAGGCATGTGTTACTTCACAGGACTCACATATAATGAAGACTATCACAGTGTTGGGCACAGGTTTTATATTCATAATTCCAGGATGGGATATACAAGCAGAAGTATTATATGAATATGGAAGCAGAAATATCAGGAGTTTAGGTCATTGTAAGAAATAAGTTGCTGTGGTCCATATTTATAATACATTTAGAAAATTATTTCTGAATTCAAATCATCAGAAATATAAAGGAGACATTGACCCCTCTCTTCCCTAGCAGGCAACTGGTGTCTGCCTCTCTCAGAACTCCAGGGACTGTAAAGTCACAAGCAGTCTGATATATTACTGAGCCTAGGATGAGAAGGAGGGACAACCTCAAGGCTTAGGATATGTATTAGACAAAAATTTGCATAGATAATTTGTGGTGGGTATAAGTTAAAAGAGCATGAAGGTTGTACCAGACAATGTGACACAGAAGACAAGGATGTCCCATGACCAGGAACCTTAAGACCACCCTCTTCTACCAATTCTTACACCACCCATTTCTTACATTTCTCTAAGCTTGCATCTCAGTTTTGTAGAATTGGATTTTGAAAACTGTTTCACATTTGCTATTCTTTGAATTTGCAATTACAACATGAAAATCCTGGGTTTTTTTCCCACAGCCATCTGCAGCTACTAGGTTAGTCAATGGTTAGACACATGACCCTGTCCTCACACAAAGAAACACAATAAAGGAAAGAAAGAAAGAAAGAAAAGAAAGAAGGGAGGAAGGAAGGAAGGAAGGAAGAAAAGACAGACAGAAAGAAAGAAAGAAAGAAAGAAAGAAAGGAAGGAAGGAAGGAAGAAAGAAAGGAAAGAGAAAAAGAAGAAAGAAAGGAAAAACAAAGAAAGAAGAAAAAGATGAAAGAAGGCAAGAAGGAAGGAAGTAGGGAGGGAAGGAGGAAGGAATGACAGTTGTACAGCTGCTGCTCATATGTAGTTATTAAAAACACAACTACGTTGGTTCTAGGATCTGAAGAAATCAAACAAAAAAGAGATAGAGTAACTCACTCTGGCTGGTGCTTGTAAAGTCAGAAGGGCCTATGAAGAAAAACACATAAAAGGAATCCCACACTAGCTCAAAATTGAGAAATAGATAGCTATTTATTTAGGAGTAGACTCACAAATCAGAATCCTCTGCTTGAGAGGAGATCAGAAAATGGAATCCACAACTGCAACAGAGAGGCCAGATAAGAGGTCAGACACATGCTCTATATGGGCATATATAATATAAGAGGCCACAACCCAGAGGGTAGGTAACTACTAGCTGTAAGACTCCCTACAGCACCTCCCCCATTTGTTTAAAT